>NC_066313.1:63553933-63791433 GCF_022539315.1 Serinus canaria
CAGACACCAACACTGTTGTGATGTAATGACAAAAACATACATTTTAAAATTACCTGGCTAACAGAGTAGATATACTTCTATGCAGGGTACAACTGTACACACAAATATATTCTTCATTTAATAACTTCCTACAAATGATATATTCACTGCAGTTCATTACTTGGACAATTATGTGGAGTCCTATAAGGTTTGGGTTTTTTTTATTTGAAACACTCATAGAAATGTGTGATTGTTGTAAAATTAACAAAGTAACAGGTCAGAATGGTACACACACACATTCACAAATCCAAACACACACATATCTATATGTGATATCAATCATAATTGTTCTGAATCTGAATTTCAGACATTTTGTCTTCTACAGACTACAAGGTTTTTTGACAGTGGTAATTTTTTTGCTATGTGTCTGAAAAACACATCTAAAGGTATTTGTGCTAAGGGTTTTAAAATTTAAAGTCTGAACAAAATATTTATATAAGTTTTGTGATCTTTTTCTCACACTCTTTACTCACTGCCTCTCTGTATATGATTTGGCAATGTAAAAATATAATGACCTTACAGTCTAAGTGACTTTTCCGAGCAGTGAAACTAGTGATTTCATGGGATGACTAAGTTCAAGATTCTATCTCCTTGAAATTTGTTTCCAGGATGTTAACTGCAAAGCAAGTTATATATAGCAGTAAATGCATGCTTAATTTGTGCAGAAATCATGGTGTGATGAATACAATTAAGAGCCTCGGAGGGAATAATTATATTACTGCATAAAGCTGGTGGATCTCAAATTGCTTGGTGCCTGGACTTTAAATTGGCCTGTGTTCCTGTTGTGAAAGTCATTCATAGTAGTAAGAAAACTGCAGTCAGAAATAGGGTAGTTTCAAAGTCAAGTAAGTATATTTACTCATCTGTTGCGAATGACAGAGCCTACAAAATGGAAGCAGCATTTAGAAGTAAATGAATAAAAAAATTTAATTCTGTTAAAAATATAAATAGAGTACATTGAAATAATATTTTATTCAACACTAAATCTTATAGAAATTATAAAATCCTAATGGTTGCATTTTCTTATATTTACACAAGTAGCATGTTGCAGTCTTTACCTGGTCTTTCCAGCCTACCATAGGTACTTCCAAGAGGCTTTAATGAAGATCTATAATTGAATGAAGAGCCAAAAATATTGCATAAGTCTTAAATCAAATTTAAGACTTAGGGAATAGTAGGCAATTGTCTCATATGGACCTGTGAGATTCCTCACCTAAGGTGTGTGGTAACCAAGGTCTGGATTGTGGGTCTGGATTCTATCAAAGGAAGAGCCAAGCAAAATTCAATGGGCTGACATAGGGTCACACAACCTAAAGAATTATTAATAATAAAGAAAATTTTTGTAGCACAGCTTGTTGTTCAACTTGGGGGATTTTCCTTTATTGAACATCTAGCAATGATTTCACAAGTGCTCTATGACTTTTTGAGCACAGGATACATAAGCTGCTGCAGCCCACTTAAGGTTTGAGGTTTTTAAAATTACTCAACTTCTTTCAGCATTTGAGAACCATTTCCCTATTCTTCTACTTGGCTTTATGCTTCTCAAACACACTAAAGGAAACATGAAATTGTGTATGCTGCACTAGAAAAAAAAAAAAAAAGAAGCAGCAAATAAATAGTGACTGGTTCTAAGATATTAGAAATAAATATTACCCAAAGGGAAAAAAAATTACTCAGATGTGAAATTCTGACTAAGATGTGAAAATAAAGACTATTAGCATTATTCCTGAACTGTATCAAATTTTCTTTTCCCTGGTCAGTATTTCATAAAACTCTTACTTGGAAACTAGATATAATTTGTTCTTGATACACTTCTACTCATTTGAAAAAAATAAATGTTGCACTGTTTGCTTTATCAGACACTGTCTTTATTTGAAAAGATTATTGCATATATTTAAGAAATATTATTTTTTAGATAATGATATAGAATACAGGTGTTAGTAGTCTAGACATAAAACTAAAGTCACAAAAGATATAACTCCAGGTCTGTGTATCCTAAAACATCATGGTAATGCTGGTGATGCCATAATGACAGTGATAACAGATACCAGAATTTGCTTCACACATAAAATAAATAGTGAATGAAAAGTTATTTAAAGACTTCATATAACAACTTTTTCTTTACCAGATCAAAATTGTGTCTTGTTAGGATTTCAGGTTTCTGTAAAAGATTTATCCAAAGTGTGCGCTGTGGTACTGGAGAGCCAGTGCCAATTTGGTGGAACTAGTCTTTTAACAGACTGGGATGTGTCAAATATCCAGACTCTCTATCTGCTGGTTCTTTTTGTTGTAGACATGGCCAATGCAATGTAACATCTATCTTTATGCCCAAAATTTCAGTCCCCCTCTTTCTACAGAGGTGGAAAAAATTCTTTAGGCTACAGTCCTTAAAGAAACACATATCAAAATTACCTTGGGCAACATTCATTTAATCACTGTTTTAGTCAACACCTTTGATAAAGCTTGTATCCAATATGGGACTGCTAGGAAAAAAAAAAAAAAAACACCTCCAGATGGCCTGAGGAAGATGCACTAACGTCGCAAGTAAAGCCATGCTTACAAGTCAAACAAAATCAAGGATGTGATACCTGCACATTAGCTTCCATACTGATTTCAAGATTCCTATCAACCGCTCTTGCTAACTCAAATTGAGCACGAGGGCTGCTTTAAAGTATACAGAATGTTTTTCTACATCCCTTTTCTTTTTAAAAAATTCAGCTACAAAATAAATACCTTCTAATGATAGTTTTGTAATAAGAGTGATCTGCTGGTGAAACAGGTTTTAGTAAACATTCTCTGTATCTCGGTGTAGAATAGTTCTTTCCTTCATTTCTGAAAGGTATTCACAGTGCCCAGATGTTAAGCAGTAGAAATTTCTTTTTCAACAGTAGCATCTGGCTTATTGGCAGGCTCTACTTGCTCTTTTGTTGGCTTCACGGCAGTTGTCTTTAGGCTGTGAAATGATTAGGATACTGATGTGATGTCTTATTCACTAGAATCCCATTGCTTTTAGCTAGCTCATGGTTTCTGTTCTGTAACACTTCCAAAAAAAAATCTAAATAACAACAAAATTTCTCCCAAAGATATCTCTATGAGCTGAAAGCAAGGGAGGAAAAAACAGAAATGATTTCTCCAAGGATAAGGCAGAATTGATGCTTTGCAGAACAATCTGGGAAAGGGATGGCAAAAAAAAATAGCTAAGAGATACATTTTATTACTTTAATGTGATTCAGATTTCCAGTTTAATAGATAATTTCTTGAAGAAATGGTTGATAAAATGCTTTATTTTCTCCTTTAGAAATATACACTTCAATGCAAGATGAAAGTTGGGATCTTCCTTCTATGCTACCTGTGAGGTACCATATAACCATAATAGAAAGCATATTAAATTTTAGAACTCTGTGCTGTCTTAAAGAAGGAAGAAAGTGTGGACAAATATTTGTTAGCTACATCTGAAAGTAAATTGCCAGCCATGTGGGCTCTCAGATATGTACTGGGGCTTTGGCCCAGCCTTCTTTTTGAATCTGCAGTCTTTCTCTTATGGTCATATGCCTCTTTGAGGCTGAACTTCAGTATTGAGTCTTTTAAATGACTGGTTGATAATCTACTGGTTGTAAGAAAACCGTTTTGTTATTCAATTTCTGAGCTGATATTATGCAATATAGTTTCAAAAATGTTATTGGAATAGTTAGAGAGCAATGATGTAGAAGTTTTTTTTTAAGGTGAGAGGAGTTTTGTTCCTAAAAATTATATATATAGTCTTTTTGAGATTGTATTTAAGAATTTTTCCCTAGATTCTAGTTAACATATGAACATTTCATTCAGTAATTTTGGTATTAGATATAAAATTCTGCTATATGGAAGCCAGTCTTTGTTTTCTTACTCTTAAATATCCATACAAAGTGCATGTTTAGCTATCAATACTGTCCTGTTTTAAAGTCTCATAAACTTAATCTGAGTTTTTAATCTGAGCTTTTAAATTCTGTGATTTCCAGACTGCATTTTGGATCCAAATAGCCGTCTGGCCATATCTGTGTTATATAATGATAGAAAAGATTAAGCCAATGTAAGTAAAACAGATGGTAAAAGGTGCCTACTGACCAAACAGGAGTAGTGGGACTCAACTTGGATGGGTCAGCCTATCTGCAATAGATAATCTCAATTGTCATTGCTCATATCTACTGATTTTGATGTCACTCTATGTCATTTTTTATGGCACACACACACACACACACACACACACACACACATATAGTTATTTATATTATATATTACAACTTTCTTTGAAGCCCTGATATAATATAGTGAATATATTGAAATATTTAGTTTATATATTTGCATAGAGTTTATATATGTCACTCTCCTACTTAAGAAATTATTGTCATTAGAATTATTTTACTTTAAATTAAACATGCATCCTTTTGAAAAGATACAAGTGCATTAGTTGACATAAATACAATTTGTCTTCTCATTTACGAAAGTATAATGATATTGCATTATTGTTATAAAGTTAATCAAGACTTTAATGGGACAGCTATGTTACTATTGAGTGGTTGCTTTTTTTTTCTTTTACTATAATGCATGCTTTCAACAAGCTGATTATACAGTGTAGCAATGAATTCTCTAATTAGAAAGTTATTACTACATCTATAATGGGCAAGAATTCTAGCTTTGTAGCTTGCATTTTTAAGATGCTTTCAAATAGAGAATAGAAATAAAAAATTTTAAAAATACACATCAATAGTTACAGCAGGGTGTTTAATCTATAGGCATTTGGTCTAGTTAATATTCCATTCTTTTTCATATGAAAAAGAATGCATATATCCATGTATGCAAATAAATACAAAATTACTTCACTTAATACCTCTGTGACTTGATAATTTCTCAAACATGTTTTGCATAGATGAAAGAAGCTTGTGCCAAGTCAAGGACTGAGAAAAATTGTCAGGTTTGGTTCATACAAGAAGGCAATTTTTTACAGATTCTTAACCTTGTTTTGACTTTGAATTTCACTTGAGGGTTGAAATCATATTTTCTTTCAGAGCAAAAGCAGAAAAGGCCATATGATTATTTAGAAACAGAAATATGTTTAATATAAGGAAGTCCAAGTGACCATATTAGAAATTCTGCTGCCTTTTCTTTTTCTGCTTTACCTTTAATTGGATTGTTGCTTGAATCCTGGTTATCAGCAAACAATTTATCTTCTCATTAAATAAGTAATGAGTAATTTCTTCAACCAGAAACTGAATCTATG
Organism: Serinus canaria; assembly: GCF_022539315.1. Lineage (NCBI taxonomy): Eukaryota > Metazoa > Chordata > Aves > Passeriformes > Fringillidae > Serinus > Serinus canaria. Next base: position 63,559,227 of record NC_066313.1, read on the forward strand.
TAACTTTACTTATAACCTGAAGCTTCTAGTCTCAAAACTGCTCCTATAACTATTTTGTCCAGGCCCTAGCACCAGGAAAACCATCATGTGAGGCTCCCTTAGTCAAGACTTAATGATTTATCATCAGCATTACATAAAAACTAAAATGCCTCACTCAAAGCTGCATCTCTGAGACCTCAAGACTGCCAATTCTGAACCTAGTCTGAAGATCACTGGTCTGAGATTCAGTATCTGAACTTTTTCTAATTTTTAATAAATTATCATTTAATGCAAAATGCATAAAAATATCACAGGAGAACAACAACAAAAAAAGATTATCAAAATGATTGAAAATTAAGATGCTGATTCTTCATCTTTTCACTAACTGCAAAATCATGGAAAGGCCTCAGATGTCCAGCAAACATGTAGGATAAAACTAAAAAAGGCTTCCACAAATAGACTGAATGTAACCCTGATGAAAGATAGGAATCAGCAGGTAGTTGGTAAAACATCAGCCCAAAGGATCTTGGAGCCATGAACAGAGCATTTTCCCACAGTGAGTGCTCTTGGTTGTGCTATTGGTTGGCTCTTGAACCCGCTTCCAAACAAAAGAATAGCTCTATAGGACTTACCAGAGAGGGATGCACTTCAAGGAAGTTCATAATTAAGATACTCAGTAATTTACTGAGTGTGTGAAAACAAGGAGAAGCTTGGCAGGTTCTGGTACTAACCAGAGCCGACACCTGTAGTGGAATATAGAAATAAGTAGGTACCTAAAATGTCCTCTCTTCTAAATTTTATTTTTCTATCAGGTTATGTCCTTACACAAGTATTTTATTGGTGTTAAACCTTTCATCACCTTCTGTTGCTCAGCAGCTGGTACAAGCCTCTTCTCCCAGGAGCAGAGGTGTAAAAATAGACAGTCACTTGGAATATAGATGCATTTGTCTGAACCACAACTTTTTACCTCTGATATGAATTCTTTGTCCATTAGAAATTTTTAATATAAACAATATTATTTAATTTTCATTTATTGTTTATTTGCATTCTGTACAGTGTGAAAGCAAATTAAACAAGGAATTCATCACAAAGAATGGCAAATTTTGTCATGTTTTAGAGTTTGTGACCCCACTTTATTCAGTTACATGAAGGATTTTATACCCAGAGCTCCTAAAGCTTCATTCTCTTCTCAGGTGTTTAGGCAATTTACACATACTGAAGGCATTTCAATGGAATTTTTATGGATTAAAATGTAACTCAAAGGGACCAAGGACCAAGAACTACAGCAGAGGTTCATACCATGCACAGATATTCTAAAACTGACTATCATGAGAGTACACCTGAGATAAAAAGGGTGATGCTGAAGAGCATTCAGACCGCTACATTTTCCTTTCTGGGAAATGGATTCCCTAAAATATTGGATAGCCTCCACTAAAACAGCAGAGGAATCAATCTAGGAAATTACAGAACAGCAAGTTTAAATTCAATAGCTAGTAAATTGCTGGAACATTTATTAAAGCAGTCAGTGTGTAAGCACCTAGAGGAAAGTAAGGTGATAAAACGTAGCCACTATATAGTAGTGGCAGAGAAATCATGCCAACTTAACTATGTCTTACTTTTATAAGCCTTACTAAATTAAGGAAATGTTGGCAACACACAGTAGATCTCAAGCTAAAATTCTGTGCAGTATTCTCACACCATGAGAATTACCATTCTCACATGGCAATTAAAACACAAGGAGGTTGAAATACTGCATTATGAACATACTACCCACATTAAGATTGACATAAACAAATAATGATTGCACTTTATTCCTAGATGGCAGGACTACTAATGGAACCATTTTGTCATATATTTTTTTAAAGTTTTCCTCATTATTTACTGGTAAGTGAAGAGCCTCTGTATTTGTATTCAAAGGGAAATGCTTTATACATACAAGCATTTTCTGGGTTGTTTCAGGTAAAAAAAACCCCAAATTTAATCTTTATCTCCAGTTTCCACTCACTTGGAAGAGAAGTAAGTATAATTCACATTTTACAGAGAACAGAGGCAAAATCAGCACATGAACCACATTGTAATATTGCTAACGCAGGAAAGAGACAGCTGCCCAGCTTACTGTTGCTGTCTACATCAAGCATGATGGACTGCATTCACCAGGAATTAAATCAGAGCTTATAAATAAAAGTCTTTCATCCCCACTGATGATTGTCTGTGAATCTGAGAGGTCTTTAAGTTTTAATGAATGAAGGTAAAGGATGTATATTCCTTGGGTACTGTGGGACTGATAAAATATACAGTTGTGTGTTGCAGTCCATCTCCTTTTTGCTGCTGCTTTTCAGCAAAAAACTTCCTAGAAACAAGAACTTAGTGAAGAGATAATCCAGATTTCTACAAAGACCTGAGAAGATTTCTCAGTTCTGCATAATCCAGGCCTGAGTTGAGCTATTTTTTTCATGTCTGTTCATTTTCACTTAAATTCTGGGTACTTTATTCAGTTGAGAGGGTTTATAATTCAATCTTAGCATTGTTCCAGTCTGAAAAATGATCCCATCAAAACATTCAAAAACACAATGCAGAAACACACATGGTACCAGGTAAAATCTAGCAGAAAATGGAGAAGATCTGTCCCAAGTGGGAGGTAATAAGGTTAGCTAGAATGCAGCCTTCTCCTCACCTGCTACTTTGTGCTACATTTACCAGAAGGCATATTAGTTTTCATATAGTTTCAGGTCTGACCTGTCTCTGTGTTAAATTCAAACTTCACTGAAGTTCAATTTCAGACAGTAAATCACTGCAGGATGAAGGAGTAAAAAAAACTCAGCAAAAGGCACTGGATTTTTGTGTATTTATATCTCCCAACTCTCTCAAAAAAACCCACCTATGAGTACACATTCAGAAGTAGCACCTGCCACTAATCTAGGAAAGAAATACACTAAAAGATTCTTAAACAACAAAATCCCTTCTCCTTCAAGGAAGTAGAATATTATGAGTGCTTGGAAATAGAGCCCTCAGATATTCATGTTCAGTGACTGAGAAATGGATGTATACAATCTCATTTTCCCACACCTACATTGTGCTGTTGAGTTTGCTTTTACAGCAGAGGCTAGTAATACCAGCTGAGATGTTCCAGACCTTCCATCTGGCCCATGGCTACCACAGAAGAAGGGAACTGGCCCTTCTAAGACCATGTGTCACATCTCTGAACTGTTGTGTCATCCAAATGAATCAAAGATTCATTATCTTTGATTTATCTTTATACATGTGTAGTTCACCTATACTCCAAGGAAATAAATAGGGCACTCGAAGGTATAATCCACCTCTTCTCAGTTAAAAATTTAAATATATCAGACAAGTCATTCTTCAGTATTTCCTATTCCCCGTCTCTCTCACTTGGAACTTATTTTGATCACATTCCTCGGAGCTTTATAGCAGCACTTTTAATGCAGTGCTTCTGACTCACCTTTGCCTCAGAAAATGTGAAGTTTGCTCCAGGCTATAATACATTTGTTTTCTGAACTGCCAGTTTAGAAATACTAGCTTTCCAGAGCTGGTTTGGGCACCCATCCAACAGTTTGTCACGCGGTATAGAAACACCTGACCTGCTGAAGATATTTTGTATTCAGATCATTTAATCACATTTTGTTTTAAGTAAATTAGCCCACTGGTCCCTCACATGTTATATCCATTACCTAGATTCATCTTGCAATGTTAGTGCTGTTAAATTGCCAGTAGCTGCTCTTATTCTCTTTGAGGTTATTAGGACTTAGACAGCAATTAAGCAACATGTCGACTGCACTAGTGTTTCAACATACAGCATAAGAGCTTACAAGAAGATTGAATAGTAGCTCCTGACTAACAGAGCATGTGGCTACATATTGTGTTGTAGAAGCCACCATATGAAATCATTTATCCCAGGACAATATAGTAAATAAGTTAAAATATGACTTGACAGAACTTCAGAGGATGTACCGCAAACATTCTGTTCTGAATTTTGCAATGAAAATTGATTCATTAGCAATTAGGGCTGGAATTTGTACCATTTGCATGTCTACTCAGGTAAAGCTCATTCTCTTTCATCTCTTCAGGTGATGCAATTATTGCATCAAAGGCAGGATGATACATTAGGAGATGTTCTGTTCATTCTGTGGGAAAGAGCACTCTGCAGCTGTGTATTTATCATGTAAACACACTACATTTGCAAATACTCCACAAATTACTTTATAGAAATATTTCATCAGTGATTTCAAGGGTGGATGTTCCTTCACCATGAACCCTTATTAACTCTGTGCAAAAACTGATTGTAAATTCAGGCTGCATGTGATAATCTTTGCTCTGGTAATTTTGACCCACGGAAGGCCCACTGCTGCTTATCAGATCAACGAAGTATTTTGGGTTTTAAACTTTTAATTGACAGTATAAATATTGTAATTGAAGAATCAAAGAAGAAACATAAAAAAATAAGCTTGATTGTGAGAAAACATAACACATTTAATATGTTCAGAAAATGCTTTACAGTTCCATCAGCTCTTCCATGATTTTACTCATGTGGTAGCTCATGATAGCACGGTTCAGTTGCTTAAACACAAGCCCTATGTGAGATCACTAGAGTATCCTACCTCAATTTTAGCTGCTGTTTTGGAGGTTCTCTGCAGGTAGTGTCATATCTGACAGTTCTGTGTGGATTTTTAATGGAAAAAAAATAGGGCTTCTTGATTAATATGTCTATTATATAATTTAAAGGGATAAAAGGGGAATAAATCCACTCATAAAAGTGCTGACATAGATATAGTTTGCTATTAAGCTTCGTAGTTCATTATTAACTATATTATATCTAGGATGCTCTTGAAAGACAATAAACTTTATAATATGAAATTTTTACTTTATTCATGTATTACAAGTTATTCAATAATACGTATTTGTCCAACTTACAATAGTATTACATTTGTGATATTGTAAGTGCAGGTTGGATTTTGACAATACCTTCAAGATAATAAGATGAAAATAACTTGAAGAATATTAATTTGGCCTAATAATGTCTCTGGCATAGAAAGATATTAGGTTTTTCCCTGTTTAAAAAGAGTCATTAAGAAATCTCTCAGTCATGGGAAAAGATTAATCTCACCTAAATTAAGACATCTGAAATTTAAGTGTGTAGCTTAAACTGGTTTTCTTGGCTCCCTCTGCAGTCAGTGGAGAGCCATTCTCCATATGTCTGTTAAAAGCAAACTTGTGATGTGGAGGACCTCATTTCTCTCTGTGCTTAGAGAGATTCTAGATGATCTTGAACAGGAAGGGATCCCAGTAGCAGAGAATCTGTTCTATACTGCTGGGGCATGGGACACTTCTTTAAATTGCTGGATATCCTTGAACAGTTTTCCCATGCTGAAGACACAAGCCTGGGTCAGGAAAGAGATACTTTCTTCATGTAGCTGAGCTTGGTAACCAAATGATCCACTCTTTGTTCTCCTTCTTTCCAAGACATCATTGCCAAGGAGTTCCATACGGCTGTGACACACCCTGAAGGAAGTTCTGCTGGGTGGTTTGTATACACTGGACTTCACCTGCATTAGTAAGGGGATTGCTCATTCTTTGAATCCTTATAGAGTACCTCCAGCACAGCTAATTCTCTCAGGTGCTGGATACTTTGCTCCTTGGTGCTCCATGCATCTCGGTTTAATAATAGACCATCATCGAGAAAATACTTTTCCCTCCCACTTGACACTCCACAACTCCACAGGAGTTGTTTCTGGAGGCTGAGAATTTCTGCACTTTTCCCCCAGCTGCTTGGCTTCACTACCATAAAAGGCTCTTTCCCTATTTAGCCTCCTTTGTTTAAATATGGAGACAGAAATACTTCTGAAGGTAGTAGATGGAATGATAGCCTAGTTTCTTGATGGCAGTGCCCATTTAGACCTCTTGTTTTGCAGCTAAGTGCTTCTCTTAAAAAAGCTAACTAGTGAGAGGCATAGTTTTTCTTCTATTTGTAAGTACTTAATGCTTAAAGGTCTCAACAATTATCCACAGGCTCTTCTCTCTCAGAAACCTGACATGCTAACACATCCTTTAGAATAGAGCAGTTCCAGAAAACCAGTTTTTTCCTGAAAATTAAGACTAGTAATTTATACCCAAATATCCCTTTACACTGATGAGAAGGTTGAGAATTGAGTAAGTATGAGGCTTCATGTAGAATCTCTCAGTATTAATAAATAAGTGCCAAATATATGACTAGGATATTTCTCCCTTCCTTTAAGATATAAGCCAACATAAAGCGCAGTCTATTATTTTGCTGTTGAGCTTCATCCTTGTAGCTTACCCTTATTACCTCAAAACAGTTTCTAGTTACAAATAAAACACCTCTTGGGCTGCAAATATAAAAAAAAGGCAAACTGTAGCCCCTACCTTCTGTAAGTTAGATGCAGGAGAGTGTTGGTAATTTGTTAATGTCTATCTGGTACACGACTTTCACTTTGGATAACACAAGCTCCTTCTGTGGAATGAACACCTTTTCAAAGAACCAACCATGTTTCAAAAGCCATGGAGTTATCTGCTTGTCACATGCTGTAGGGATTGCAACCCTGAGATAGCCACACACTGTGTGCACTCCTACACAGGTAATACCATTATTTGAGATTCTCTGCTGCAAGCAAGCAAGACACAATAACTACTGACAAACACAAGTCCCTATTTCACATGTACAGTAGAAGACAAATTATTTGGAGATTAAAAGTAGAGCTAAAACCACATCCTGCAGCACTGGTGCAGTACAGTTCAAATAAAGAAGGAAAAGGAAGTTAAGCTCTTTGCCTGGGGAAAACATTCTCATTTGAGGGCTCAGTAGAAGTCTGAAGCACCTCTACTGAAAAAATGTGTCAGGATATAGTCAATAATTATATTAGTGATGAGAGAAAGATAGCACTTTTATGGAGTGCAGTAAGAGCTGAACCTAAACATTGTTGCATATCTTCTGCTGTTTCACAAAAACACAGTCCTAAATCAATGGGTAATTGCAGAAATTCTACAAATTTACCTTAATTCAGAAGTTGATAATGATTGTAGAACGTTTACAGACTGGTTAAAGAAAGCAGAACCAAAAACCCAGCCATTAATAAGTTGCTGAATTAAAGAAAAGCATTTGCAGCAGACAAGTGATTTCAAGGAAAAGTTAAGGGACAACTCTTATAGTCTGAAGGGGCATATCATATATAGCATGCAAAATTAAGAAAACACAAATAATCTACTAAATGTTTATGCTTTCATGAAATATATGTTTGATATTACTGTTTTCATTTGGACTGCTACTGAAGATGGCAAGGAGTCACAACAGTGTCAGAAAATCTGTTTAACTACAAATACACCAGGAGAAGAGCAAGGACTACTGTGTAGGGAACATTACAGATTGTATATTTTTATTATGAAACGCAGTCTCACAGAGCCAATTATTGCTGGTTCAAGGACAAACACTGTGCAAAGAAACTGGGACATACACAGAAAATATGTACAGGTCAGTGCAAAAAGCACCTCATGGGGACAATACCTGAGAATTCCAGAATCATCATCTTGCAGACGACAGCACAGAGTCCATGGAGAATACCTTAACATCTCCACAGCTGTTTAATTTAGAAGTTATTATTTGAGTTCCTTTGAAAGTGAAAGCAATGCAATATAAAATTGAGCTTTATCCAGAGTCCTCTGCTTCCTATAATCTCATGGCAGGTTTGTCACAGGCTACTTAAGAAGGTGAAATTGCAGAAAACTTCAGTGTTTCTAAAACACATACTGTGAAACCCCTCACTCCCCTGAGTGTTATAGCGGTGAAGGTAACATATAACTGTAAACAACATATGTTAAATCCTTATGTTGTGAAACGAGGAGGTCATGCATTATTTGGTACAGGATGTCTGAGAAAGATTCAGTTGGACTGGCAAAGTCTAATGTGTTTGCAGGTTTGAAAATAACTATGGAATCCAGCCCACTACAAAAATAACTGTTCTCAGTGTTTATACAATGAAAACTGTCTTTAGAATGGTATCAGAACAACAGACATTATCATGGCATATCAACATGATGTAATTGTGACAAAAAGGCAAACAGGATAGGTTAGGTGTATTAAGCAAAGTTCCAAGAGCAATAGAAAAATAATAATGGTATCATTCAAGTCAATCTTGATGTCTCTTTATGCTATAAAGTCTCTGTGGATTAACTTCTTTGTTCTCTGATTAGAAAAGGGTCAGTTGTCTATGTGCCTGAATCCATCTATAATTCAAAAATGACACAATTTTTAGTAATCAGAATGGATCAATATTGTAAGCATATCATATATTGCTGTTATCAGAACTATCATTGAACTGGAGCTCAGAAAATTTATTTTTCATCTTTTTGATTTGCATTTCCAGTTTGTAAAACAAAATGTTGTTTTCCAGGTTTCCATCAATTATGTCCAGGATTTCCTATGGGTTAAGTAAATCATTTCAAATTACAATCCCAAACAAATTAATGCAATCTCAGAAATTTTCACTCTTCAGAAACTAATTATTTCCCTTTTCTCTGAAGTGTACTAATTGGTCCAATAGATGATCTTGGCCTATTTCAATGCAAAGCCAAGCACAGTGGCTTAGATTATCACCAGAGCAAAGACCATAGTATGTAGCATCACTGAGTCAGTGAATAATGGTACTTTAATGAATCTTATAACTCTTTTCCTTCTCTGGCACATGAAGGTATGAAGGCTTTGCTGATAAAGTCACATCAGGAAGAGGTAGACAGTATTTTCTTTCCTTGTATGGATGTGGTTTCAGAATAGTAAATTTTAGGAAAATTTACAGCATACATAGAGGACTCTCAGTTAAAGTTCAACAAACCCATTTACTCCACATTTGCACTATTAGCATCAATAGTAAATTGCATTTCCCTCATCTGTCATGAAGACTTCCTTTGAAGGCCTCATATACCTCTTCTTCCTTGTAAGTCATTATCCATAGAGAAATTACTTTTTCAATGGAACTTTATGATTTTCCTCCAATAGCAGTTCCTGTGGCAGATGGGAAAAAATGTCCTCGAGAGGATGTACAAACTAGCCAAGACTGCAGCATATTCTGTATCATGATAGAAATGCTGTAGTAATGGATCTGTAATTTTTGTGAGAGACTTAACTTGGAATGGGTCTCTCAGATGTTAGGTTTAAATTCATTCAGGGGATGTACTGAAGGCCTCACAGAGAGTGTTTTCTATTACTGTAGCCATCTAGGACCCTACTAGAGCAATAATATGCAGAAATAAGTAAGCTTTGCTTCTAACCTGTGACTCTGTACTGCTTGTGTCGATACAGCTGTCTTCCTGTCTTCACTTTGAGAAAAAGAAAAAGAATTCTTGTCCTTGTTCCACAGTCAGATAAGATAAGCCATAATGGTCTCATTATGGCTTATCTTGGACTAGATCTAGACTTACTCTTTTACCCCAGTATTCCATTCCTCTCACTGTTGAGGCTTCCCAGGTTTTAGAGACATCTATGGATGCTATCTAATCAAGTTCTCAAAATTATTCTCTGTGCAAGTTGATTGAAAACCCCTAACAGTAGCAGCAAACAACATATAGTGAAATGTACATTTCTATGTACATGACACCCATGTCTCACCTAACATAAATCTAGGATACAAACAATTTGAACATATGATCATGGGATGCAAGAGCTGCTTTCAGGTTCCTTAGCCTAGAAGTTGACACAAAAGCAGAAAAAAAGACAGGAAAAAAATCTGTGTGACTGGGAAAAAAACTGCTTTTCTGAATCATGCCACCAACTTTCAAGACTGTTTTAAACAAGTTTTGCCAATGGCTATTACATTTTTTTCTGCTGTAGACTTTAAATGCATTGCAAAGATTAATTTATATCTTGTGTGGGAAAGGTGTGGTATGACTATACAAAGGGAAATTAAATTTTCTTAATCATAGCATGAAATGCTGTGAAAGTTTAAAAACTAAGGTGACAGCCTCTGTGAGTCTGTTCTTCTACTAAATAAAACCTACAGTACATACTTTTAATTATATGATATTTCATTTTTGTAGTGCAATTGCCATGATTCTCACAGTATTGGCTGAAGAATGTCTTACTTTTTTTAACTGAGATAAGCAAACCTGTTTTTTTTGTAATTGTGCTGCACTTACTATGCAATTACATAGAAAATAAGTTGTGAATAAAAAATTACTGGCAAGTTTCTTTGTAATCTATTTAGTCCAAATCTGGGTCATGGGACAGTGACAGAACTCAGAGCATCTCAAGGATTATCAGATGTCAGCTGCTTTTTTGCAACTATGGTAAGAGTAGGATGCAATTGAGCCTCAAATGTGAAGTTATTATGCATTAGAAATATTTTAACTGCAATTTTAATAGATGCTGACAACAAAAAAACCCAAAAAACATCCAAATGCTTTTTTTATATAAAGACAGTTTAGACATTTTCTGTATTAGTAACTGTAATAAATATTTTTACAGTTAAATCCCACATGAATTTAGTATAGTTGCCCCTCAAGATTTTGAGGTGAGGCATTATCTTTTAAAAAATGCATGGTTAAAAAGTTAACTACACTCTTTCCCTAACCCTACAGCTCTTCCCTTGATCAAATTTTTATGTGTGTCTCTTCAAAAAACCAAAACAACTGAAAGCAAAGTAAATAAATGAACCAAACAAACAGCAATGTAAGTGAATGCTTATCTCTAAATACAGCAAGATACAAATAAAGGATCCAGACATGATTAAAGATAAACTCAAAAGTTATTCTCTCAGTTAGGGTTTGGATAGAACAAAAGATTTCTTAAATGCTCCCCTGCCTAGTTCAAGATTTCTTCTGATAGAAAGATTGGTTAACTGGTGTAAACCAATAGTCGTAACTATCCTTGTGAAACAGCCTTGATGGACATACTACAGACTTTTGTGATTGCTTCTAACTTAAACCCTGGTCATTCTTCATTTCCTTGACTCCTAACAGAATCCAGGCATTTTCACTTACTGGGACATTTATAAGCACTCTCCAAACAAATGGAATTCCTTTCATCTAATTTGAAATATTTACTCACATAGTTTAATAAAGCTAAAGTAATCATCTTGGTTTCCCTTTCCAGTCAATGGAAAGAAAAAAGGGTTCAAATGTATCACCTATTGTGCAAACCCATTTAGAGTTTAGATGCATTGTCCTTTGGGTGTTTTTCTCCATTTATTATGTGTGGGTGAATTGATTCATGTTAGAAAACTAGCAAGAACTCTGTAGATATTGAATTTAATGTGAAATGAATCCCTACTTTTTCTATAGCACACCCTTCTGAGTCCAGCTTTAGCCAATATTGGTCCTTTAGACATACACACAGGAAAATAAATTGCTATACCTTCTAGAAGGTCCCTGAAACAGTTTATTCACTATAACAGCGCACTTGGGCAGTTCAAGTCACTGTACTGGGCTGTCCAGGATTTTTCTTTGCAGTTCAAGGTGTTTCCTCTGATATAGAGAATTTCACTTTTATGTACCACAAATTCTTTACGCTCACTTCCATCACAGTGTTCAGGCCAGTTTCTCTGACCTGGATTTTTTTTTGTTTTAAAGACAGTCAACTCACATGAAAATTTTTGGGTTCCCTCCCTCCTACACATTTTCTCTGTTTAGGTTACTGTTGAATAGGTGCCATCATTGACTTTTCTCTTTATTTACCTATAAATCCCTCTGAAATCAAAGGTATGATGTTTTGACTACGATACCATGAATGGGAGTAACAGAATCTGTCCTACAGTAAAATTTCTCGAAGAAATCTTTGAGGTTTTTCAGTAGCACTTTAAAAACAAAGTATTGAACATAATGTATAATAATGTAAATTCCATCAAACACTGTGTCATTAGCATTTAGCAATCTTGTTTATTCAAGTCAATCCATCTATATATACAAATCTGATATTTGCCTTTTTAAAAATTTAACATGCCTAAGTGCCCATAAATCAGTTATGACAATCATTGTTAAAGCAATCAATAGTAAGGAATATGCATTAATTCAAATAATATTGATAGTCACATGAACCTGCATCAGTCTTCTGTGAAATAAGAAAAATGATACATCTTTTTAAAATCAATATTTTCCTTTTCATGTCATTCATTTGAAGAGTATCAATAATACATTACTTTATACCTTATGTGTCAGTAGCCTTACTTCTAAATGTAGAGATATCTTGAAAAACTATCGAAGTGAGGCAAAAGAAAAAAATTATCAAAGCAATGACCTGCTAAAAACTTACATTCATCCATTGTATTGTGGGTATTCATCTGAACTAAAATATGTATGGGCAGCATTACTGGTTGGATATATTATTTATGACTCAGACCACGATAACAGATGCTTGTATACCACATTTGTCCTGGAGTTAAAGAGCAAGAAGAACAGTAAGAGAACTCAGTATTGCCTTTATCTATCTTCAGACATTAGAACCATGAAGTTAGGCAGGTGTGCAGACTAAAGTGGAAATACAAGATGTGGAATTACAACATCCATTCATCACAAAAGAAACATTTTAATTGGTTATATGTGGAAAATATCTACTTGACAGTCAGTTTCTCACTTTTCACATAAGTGCTTTGCTGCTTGGATGCCTAATCTTGTTTAGTATAGGGAAAGTAATTTGACATGAAAGTACCTAGATGGCTGCGGAAAATTAATTGCCAATTAAAAAAGAAAAATGTTTGTGCTACTCTATAAACAAGCCAACATATAAACCTTTCAGTCTTGTTGCTTTATTTATGTCTCTGTAGATCTGGTTTCAAGCTATTTGCATACAATTTACAAATTCATATTATAATTCTCCAGTATATTTATGATTTTATAGTTGTATATATTTTACCTCTATGAAAAATATTTATTTCTTTATGCTTCTGTTGCTTATTATTTAACAAAAACATTTCATTACATTTGATAGTTTATGTCTCTTCCTTAGAATAAGGCATTTTTATTTGTAAGGCTCAGAAAGAGAGGTTTATTTTTCCCCCACATTAAAACAAAAAAGCCAAACCTCCAAACGATGAACTCCTGTCTCTTACTTCCCATAGAATCCTCAGTTTTCTTTCAAGCAAGGATGAATACCCCAATGATTCAAAGTATAAAGGTTAATCTGAGTGGAAAATGAAGGCTTTAACAGGATTGTAAAGCTTAAGGACTCCTTTCAGCACTAAAGAGAGTTTAGAAAGTGGCTGAGCCATAGAAATTTCATGAGTACCATGGAATGGCCTGCTTAGATCCAAAGTACAATTCAAATGGCACAGCTGGCTGAATCCACAAGTAGAAATGGATATTGACTTCCATTTTCTTCCTTCTTCTCCTCCCAAAATTAATTTTCAACACATTGGGTAGATTGTGTGAATCAATGTCATGTCCACATAAACGTTAGCAATTATGTGTACAATAGATCACTGAATAGCATAAATTTATAGAAATAATAGAAAATAAGAGAATTTCAAATATCTTATTATTTTTTAACTGTAACATAAGCATATCTCTTTTAAATTTTAAAAGTTCTTGATTTTTGGGGGGTTTGTTAGCTTCAGTTTTTTTGTTTGTTTTTAAAATTGAAATGTATTCGCAGTGAGTAAAATTCAGCCACTTTACCTTACATTAATAAATTGTAAATATTGGTTGTTCAAAGCTATTGCTCCTTATATTAACCTTTTTATTTAGTTTTCAAGTCCACATAAGTGAGGCAAGTCATTTGCTAAAGCCAATCCAAAAGCCAGATTTTAATGAGGGAGGGAAAAAAAGCTCAAACCAACCAGACCAAACCAGAAAAAAACAATACAGAACAGAACAAAACCACACCCACAAAATTTTCAAGATCAGATTTTGATAATTGTAAATCTCTTGGCAAAATATGAGTCCAAGACACCTGATCTACCGATTTAACCAGCATGGAAGACTGACTGCAAATATTTTGGGAAGATTTTTTTTTTTTTTTCAAGATAAAACTATACAATAGGAAATTCCTATGCACACTTAGACATTGCTCAGTTTTCTCACAAAACCTGTGATCCCATGTGAAAATCAATAGTGTGGAGACAATGTCAGGGTCACTTATTATGACTGTGCCAAACAGAACTGTAATCCTCAAAAACCAGACACCTACAACAGTCGCCACTCAAGGCATGAATTAACAAACAGTGACCTGTCTTATTTTTCTGTTCTGTTTCAATTCGAACTTTAAGAATGAAAATAACAAGACATATATAGATTTCATTCAGTGCAACTTTTTACTGGAGAAGAAAGCTAATAAGGAATAATAATGTAACAGTTTTTAATCTCAATAAAAATAATCAATAATACTTCATCATATTTGATATTTTTAAGTATTTTTTATATGATGCCCATTTTTTCATTCTTATTTGTAGTCCTTTAAAAGAGAGGTGTCATAGACATTACAGAAAGGCCTGTCAATGTGAAAAGTTATCAAAAACCTCAAAGTGTGTTCAAATCAGTTCTCAAAACTTAAGAAATATTTAAATTGGAATGCATTTGCCAATAGTAACTCTTCCAAAATATTTTGACTTAATTTTTTTATGAATATGTAACTAATTATTCTATGTTGGTTTTTTTTAAAACATATCATACAAGTAATTCCTAATACAGGCTTTGAATCACTCACAGTTCTATAATATGGATCTCTCAGAAAGTATTGGCCAGTAATGTATCTGTCTTCCTTTTCTAAAATGTGATAACAGAGAAACAAATAAAATTGACAAGTTAATAAAATCTTGAATCATTAGATAGGCAGCCATAATTAAAGAAATAGAGACCTACACACTCTTCAACAGGTGACTGCTTTGGTCTGCAAACAGGGGATAAGTGCAGTCATATTTCTGTGCAATACTCCATTACATTAGGTATTTGCACCCCAAATTTTTATTTGACTCCCCCAGTTGACTAGAGGAGTCAAATAAAAAATAGAAATGTTACATTTTTCCCTCTTTAAATTACATACAATATAGTATGGGCTGCTGTTTTTACTGTCCTACAAGAATCACAAGACCCTCACTTTACTTATCACCAGACACATAGAAAAAGATGTGGGATATCTAGAGGTGAAACACAAACTCCATGTTCTTCATTTCAAGTATCTACTGCAGCTTTTTGGTGATTCCCATCACTGAGATCAACAGGATAACCAGGTAGCCATGGATGCAAGTAGGAATAGTATTTGAAAGAGATTTATCTTCGCCATAATAATCCTCACAGCTGAGGGCATTTTTAAGCTGGTTTGCTATCTTGTGGTCTTTTTGGCTTCCTTATTTCTGTGAGGAGTTCTATCAAATATTGCAATAAAAACAGTCAAACATAAAGTATCTACCCCTTACATTCTTAAGAGATTACTGTAGTCTGTGCTTTTGGACACAGATCTAGACACAAGATTTAGACTTAATTATTTTAGCTTCCCTCTAGCAATGGAGACATATAGCCTGAAAAGCTCCAATTACTTCAAACAAACACCAGAATTCTCTCAGCTATGTAGGTCATCCTTCAATTGCTGTTAACTAACTATAGAAAGCAGTTCCAAGTCCTCTGTGACTGACCCGCTTAAGACATCCTGCCTTCCTGCGGCCCATAATGCTGTGTCAGTTTGCTTCCCACTGGAACAATAACATAGCATACTGCAAAGGAAATCTTCAGAGAGTAATGAATGTCTTCATAAAGGGGAATTCAGTGGTAAAGCTTACCTGTGGATTCATTTGCCCACCAACAAATTTTCAGTTTTCATCTCAAAGCTTTTTTCTTTTGTTTTACTTTGGAAATAACAATCTAGTCATGCTTGGCTACACCTATGCAAACAAATGAACAAGTGAAAAAACAAACAAATCCTATCAATATGGCAAACACAGTCCTTTTCTAGGATAGAAAAAAGCAGGAAAAAGTTTTATTTTCATGAAAGTATTTAGTAGAAATATTGACAGAAATTAACATATGCCATTGTACTGGAAATGTAAATACACATTGGTTATATAAATAATTTACAAAATCATAGGCTAAACTTATTTGCAGATCACACAGAAGTAGTTTTTTAGTGAAGACTCCATTACATTATCTTTTCCCAAACATATTAATGTTGTGAGAAAATAACTGCCAGCAGCATCTAGTACATCCATTTCTATTTCTGCCTAAAAGCAGAAATTTTAAAAGCAGGTTCCATTTTTTTATCAATTGTTGGTATTTCATTTTCTCAAAAATCTACTTTCTTATTAAAAGCTTGGAGCTGAGCCACAGTCCAGCAGTTCCATTCTCACCTTCTTGTCCTACACCCCAGGTACTTTTATAGTTGTCCATGAACAGGGTTGTGCAGTTCAATATCTATCTATATTGGTTATATTGTTGTATTCTTTAAAACATTTATCAGCTGAGGATAGTTTTCAGTTCCTAAGTGTTTGGTGATCAAATTCCTTAGACATTGTAGTGATACAAGATATATAATCAGACCAACATAAGCTTCACACTTACAGCAATGTCTGTAAAAGAATGTTCCACCAAAGAAATTATATTTTCAGTAGTGTCAAATCAAAATTGAGCCAACAGTACCACTTCTTGTTCCAACATCCTGTGGTTCTTGTCATGTCACTTACTGAAAACCAAGATAAGTAACTCAGCAATCATCACTGTATTTAACCTTTCAAAAAAACAAAATATCCAACTTACATAAAGCAATGTCTATAAATTTTTACAGATATTTGGATTTGAAAAATACAGCCAATTATCAATCAATAATTTTACAGCTGTAATGGCATGACATTGCAGGATTGATTTTTTCTTTCCTTTATGAGTATGCTTAGATATACGTAAAAATGGGTTTTTTTCACTTACCCTTCTGGTGGTAAAATTAAGTAAATAATCTCCAAGTATATTTTAGTGTTCTGTTCTATGCTAGCTATCAGAATTAGCAGCAGCAAAGGTGCTTCAGTTAAAATCTGAATGGTTTTGAGTGTTTTAATCCATTATTGGGGTTTTTACAAAGCAGGAAAAAAAATCTCAAAGTTTTACTCAAAAGGAAATGCTGTCCTATCGTTAGGAAAACTGACTTCTGACCCCAAAAAAATAGTTTTCAGGCCAGGGAATTTTCCATGGAGTTACATACTCATTTCTCTAGGTCTTTCCATTTACCATGTTTCCTAATTTGTGATACGAGAAATAAAGTCTTGAAGTGACATAATTCACATTTATTTATGGATAAAATATGCCCAGGAAAGAGAGAAATCAGAAGCTTTCAATTTTAGGAACAGTTTTGTTGATATATTGATAATGGATTTTTTTCCTTTTCCTTCAGAAACTCTGTGGCATAACAACTAAGAGAAAAGTTTCTAATTTTTTCCACTTTTATCACTGCTTTCAAATAATCAAATCAAAAGACCCTGTCTCACTTACACACTAAATGGAAGGGATTACATTCCTACCTCCTAGGCCTTCTCCATTGAATCCTACTAAAGAAAGACTCTGAAACATAAAAACTTAATAGAGACAAACAATAAAATCTCTTTAAAAATATTTAGAAATTTCAGATTATATTTATATTACAAACAATAAAATCTCTTTAAAAATATTTAGAAATTTCAGATTATATTTATATTACAAACTTTATTTATCAAACCCTCTGTTTTAAAAAACTGTGATTTCAGGGCACACAAGGGATGTCATGCAACAAAATTATTCATGCAAGCTTTGAGGACATTTCTTAGTGGAACTGTTATAGGCACACTGGTGCAGAGCTCCGTGTAGCCTCATCACTTGTACTGAGCTGCAAGGTTTGTGGGTCTGGTCAAGCACCATGTCCATGGCTACAATGCTTCTCCTGATCCCAAACCTGGTTGTTTGCTATTAATACTGCTAAAGCCAACCCTGCTTTGCACACAGAAACTACTGAATGTCTGAAGGTCTCCTTGCTAACAGCAAAGCATACAGTGAAACTTCTGACAATATGTGTTAAACTGCATTGACTGCCATGACTATATCAATCCTTCTCTTAGAAAATGCAGTACATGGCTCTGATGTTGTTTTAATAAACAGAGGTAAAATCCAAGTCATTATAAAACTTTTTTTTCTTGCAGAGCAGTCTGACTTTGTTCTAGATAGTAATGTGACCAAAGTGAAAAAAAAAAAAGCACCTAGTTTTTAATGAGCTGTCTCAATAGTATTCATCAAAAAGCAAGCTCAGGATTCATCAAAATCAAACATGTTTATTTGTGTAAGCTGTGGTATTAAGTGGAGCACTTCATGCCTTAGTACACAAGTGATGAGAAATCATGAAATAGGAGTGTATTTCTGATGTAAAATGTCTGAAGCAGCAAGTCCCAGCTTAGATGTAAGGTGCAATTTAAAACACTATCTTCTATTTAATCTATACAAAATCCTTCCATACTATCTCCTTCTCACATTATTATTTATCTGTTAATACTTAAAATTATTATTATTACTTAACTGTTAATGCTTAAAGATTTTCCCATACAAAATAAGACTTGGGATATTTGTGATAGAGCTGATTTATTTATGTATCATATTAGTCACTTCTAAGGTAAATAAACAATGGTATTACCTTTTGAGTTTTATTTATATTCTGAAATCAAATAGTTCTAAATCATAGCCTCTATTTCTAATATCAATCATTGAAAAAAAACTACATTGATATGTGTTTTCTTCACATGCCAGTTTAAGTAGGAAGATATATTACACATTTCAACACATTTTAGAGACCATGAAAATATCTCAGAAACTAAATTATAAATTTTACTCAAACTTTAGATGAACAAGTGTTTTGATATTGAAGCTTTCCCCATAATCTTCTTGTGCTAGATAATTTGTCTTCTGTATTTCGCAACCATGAAGGTTGTGGTATACAGACTCTCAACAGCTAATTATAGTAAATAATCCCTGAGTTCCTATAACATATCAGGATTCCAAGTCCATGTTGCCATAAGAGCTGAAACATTCACCTCAGCCTCAGTTTCCAACAGAGAAGTTTCCAGCAGAACTGCCTGAGCTAACAGCCTAAGGCCTCAAAAAAACCCCCCAAAACTGATTTTCACAGGTCCTCCTTCAAAAGTGTTAAAAAATTTATTAGTAAAATCACTAGGCAGGGAATAAATGCAATTTCTATATCCTATTCTGTAGATACTGCCTGTGTTTGAATTCTTCCTCTGTTCTTTTACAGTTACCAGTGTTCTTCTCTCCCTTCCCAAGTGTAGTATCTACTTCTACACAATATTTGAGATAATATGAAATTATTTTAGAATCAGTATATCTAGGTTAAGCTGTGCATTATTACTTTTCATTGTATATTTAAAAATTCCCTGAAGAAATGACATATTCACAACAGATGAGGAGGATGTAAACAATCATCAGGCAAAAAATGAGCTAAGTTCAAGATTCTCACATTCTGGAGGAAAATTTTAGCTACTGAAGTGATGGATAAGAGATAAGAGAATGCTCTTCTGTCTTCAAAAAATTAACTTAGTCCCTAGCCAAAAGAAATTAAGAAAAAGGATTCTATTTGCATTTTATTAGGCTCTAGAGAAAGCAAGATTTCACTTGTATAGTTTCTTCTCAAAATATTCTAACTGTTACTTTAAAAGAAAAAAACATTAACATTTTCTTGCCATCCTTCTCTTCACCATGTGACTATTACCATAAGTTCTGTAAGGACAGTAGTTAGACTTTTGGCTAGATGCTGCAAAGATGAAATCTTTCATAAGGGGATACCTCCTTGTAAGCAAGCTAGAATATACCAGTCACTCAAAATTAGACTACCTCATCAACATTTGCAACAAGGAAATATAGCAGTCCTAAAATTTCTTTTTTTTTTTTTTTTTTTTTTGTATTATCAATGTCTGGGATTCACTCGACCTTGTGATATTATCCTTCCTCATAAACTTGAATAATTATGTTTCAATCAGTATGCTGCTACTCCAAGAGGTAAACAGCATTATGGACTTCTGTCAGAATGGCTGGTTGGCTGTAGCACCACCTAAAGTCTGCAGGATTTATATGAAGTGCAGCCATATAACCCTTGAGCTATGTTCTTGTTAGCCTTACAAACTAAACAGTATGAAAGCTGTCACTACCTAGATGGGAAACTTAAAAATAAAAAGGGAAACAAAAGGAAAAAGACCTACTGTAGAAAGTAATGTTGATCATCTTCTGAATATCAAACTTCTTTGTGAGTCAGTACTCAACCAGCATTGCAGCATTTTGTCAGGATGGTTTGTACTAGGCATACTGCTCAAAAGTGATGGAAAACGAAACAGCTGAATCAATTTTCAAAAAGTTTTATGAGGGTCTCATGGGGAATCTCCTATAGGGTTTAATTATAGTGACTGGAATTTCTGGTCTGGTTTTGAAAGTAGTCTTTTTATGTAGATGTTCTCTACTTACATAAAGAACAATCTTTATCTTCCTATCCATAAAATTCTCAATCTCAAAGCCATATTAGGTAGTGTCTCCAAGATAATGTAAGTCTTCATAATCGCAGGATGATGGTGAAAAAACTGTTTTCCTTCACCCCAGCCACCTTCTTTCACATCCTTCTTCCCCTTGATGGTGATCTAGAAATTGAGCTGAGCTGAGACAGATAACGGATAGCAAGAGCTGTCAAAATGGAATCAACAGACTCCTGTGACCTGTATGGAATAGAAAGAATAGCATTGCTTCCTTTTGTTAGACAAACTTTTTGGCTGGAGCAGCAATACTGGCCAGAACTGGAGACAGTTTTGAAACTACATGTTAGGTCTCTTAAGTGTTACAGAAAACAAACACCTTACAACATGTAGCTATTTAGAGCCAGGGGTGGTTTTTTTATTTTATTTTCTTGAAGTAGTATATGATCCTTTTTGTTCTAAATAAATCAGAACTGGTTTATTTTGTTAATTTATTTAAACCCAAAGCTTACTTTGTAGTATTAAAATTCACAGAATATGTCAATATATGATATTCTGTGCAGGCTCTGTTTTCAGAAAACAAGCACTTTTTTTCAAATGTGTAAGGAAAAATAACCAGCTAATATACTCAGAAGAATAACAAGATAAAGCCAAGTTATTTCTGTCAAAAATGTCTTTATTTACAAAGAATAACAAACTTGAGTGTTTCTGAATAAAACAAAAGTCAAATAGAGAAAAGCACTTCAATCTCAAAATCTCTCACTTGGAGCTTTCTATGTTATCCAGAGTTCTCAGGCAAACTTCTTACCCTCCTGCATTTGATAATTTTCCCTTTTTTTTTAACCTGCACATACCTATGTATATTGTTTTGAAATCCAGTAATATCCCCATGCTTTAGGTAAAAAACTGGCTTTTAGTTTCCAGAAGTTGTAGCCTGTGGGACAATATGCTGCTAACTATTCTACACAGGGCAAAATATTTCCTGGGAGATTTATTACTATTTTCCTAAGAGCTCATTTGCAAAATGGACCTTGACAGGATGCATCCGTGAATCCTAACAGATCTAACAGACATCATAATGAGGCCCTCATGATTATCTTTGAAAGGTCATGGCAATCAGGAGAGGTGTCTGAGTGCTGAAAGAAAGCAAATTTCACTCCAGTCTTCCAGTCTTCAAAAAGAGTGAGAAGGAGGACCCAGAGAACTACCAGCCAGTCATCCTCATGTTAATCCCTGGAAAAGTGACATTCTGGAGGCCATCTCTATCCACATGGAGGACAGGAAGGAGATTAGGGTAGTCAGCATGGATTCGCTAAAGATAAATCATGCTTGATCAACCTGATTGTCTTCTATCATCAACAACTACCTGGATGCAGGAAAGAAGATCAGTGAATATTTTTGACCTTGATTTCAGCAAGGCTTTGAACTCTGTCTCTCATGAAACCCTCATAGGCAAAGTCAGGAAGTATGGACTGGATGAGTGGACAGTGAGGTGGATTGGGAACTGGTTCGACAGCAAATCCCAAAGAGTATTGATTGCTGTGACACAGAGTTTCGTTGAAAGTCAGTCACTGATGGTGGCCCCCAAAGTTCAATACTTGGCATACTATTGTTGACTTTCCCATCAATGGCTTGGAAGGGACAGACGCCTCCTCAGCAAGTTCACTGGTGACACAAAGCTGGGAGGAATGGCCCAGAGAGCTGTGCAGCCCTTCAGAGGGATCTTGGCAGGCTGGAGAGATGGCCAGAGAAGAACTGTGTGAAATTCAACAAAGGCAAATGCAGGGTCCTGCACCAGGGGAAGAATAACCCTATGAACCAGCACAGCCTCGGGGCTCACCTGCTGGAAAGCAGCTCTGCAGAGAGGATCAGGCAGTCCAGGTGGACAACAAGGCATCCCTGAGCCAGCAGAGTGCCCTGGGGGCCAAGGAGGCCAAAGGTATCCTGGGGTGCATTGGGAAGAGCGTTGCCAGCAGATCAAGGGAGGTGATCCTGCCCCTCTGCTCAGCCCTAAGGAGGCCTCACCTCGAGTTCTGTGTCTAGTTCTGGAATCCCCAGTACAGGACAGACATGGAGCTCCTGGAGCAGATCCAGTGGAGAGCTACAAAGCTGATCAAGGATCTGTAGAATTCTTGTAGAAGGAAAAGATGATAAAGCTGAGCCTGTTCAGACTTGACAAGAGACAACTGAGAGGGGACCTCATTGTCTATAAGGATCTAAGAGAGGGTGTCAAGAGGATGGAGCCACACTCTTCTCAGTGATGTTAACCAACAGGACAAGAGTCAATGGGCAGAAAATGATGCACAAGAAGTTCAACCTAAATATGAGGAAGTGCAAGTGACACACACTGGAAGAGATTGCCCAGAGAGGTTGTGGAGTCTCCCTCAGTGGAGGTATTCAAGATCTATCTGGATGCAATCCTGTAAAAGGTGCTCTAGGGTGACCCTGCCTGAGCAGAGAGGTTTGATCAGATGTGGTCCTTTCCAATGTGTCCTATTCTGTGATTATCTGAAAATAAAAAAAGCAATCTGTTGGTTTCTGTGAGCATATCTAGGGAGTATCTGTATATAAAGCTCTTCATCATGATAGTTAACATGAACAACTATAAAAATGTGCAATCAAACATGGATGTTGAATCTTCCAGGGGAATTTAGAGAAGAAAAACTGGTAAGGTTTTAGATGCTATTAATTACAAGGGAATTAAGCTATGGGGGGTGAGAGGTTTATAAAGTCAATGAGATGACAGTGTTATATAAAAAGTTTTATGTGTAGCTTAGTGCTGCATTAACATTCTCAAACACTGTCTGGGACGTGTATGTATTTGGGACTTTGGGACATAATTTTCAGGAGGATAACAAAACCCATAGCCTCATAGTTACTGAGTACTTATGTTTAATAAAGAGTTGCAATAATCTTAAAATTAAATATGCTAAAAACAGCCAAAAAACCTCAAACTTTCTGGTCCAAATTTTTAAATCATTAATTAAAATGTATCAATAAGTAATGAAAGAACACTGTTTCTCTGATCTCAAAAGCTCTCCAAATTTATTATGAAAAGGACTATCTCTTTTTTTCTGTGAAGACTTTTTGTGGTGAACATTATAATGTAGTGATGCTATTACACAAAGATGAACA
The DNA here is from genome assembly GCF_022539315.1 of Serinus canaria. NCBI lineage: Eukaryota > Metazoa > Chordata > Aves > Passeriformes > Fringillidae > Serinus > Serinus canaria. Next base: position 63,582,761 of record NC_066313.1, read on the forward strand.
AAGGAAAAACTACCATGACTTAGGTATTGGGACTTTTTTTGTGAGTTATAGTCCAATCCTAGATTTTGTTTTCTTTCTTCCATTTCATTGATAGAACTCTCTTTTCTGCAGACATTTCCTTGGCCTCTGCCATATTGATCGCTGCCGTTGAAGGAGAATGAGTCTTCTGATAGCATTCTACTTGAGAGATTGTTAAGGCAGAACAAACCTGGAGATTCTAAGCAGGTCACTGGACAGTCCTTCATAAATATTCAGGAGAAACAAACATTGTGAAAGACAGTAATGCTGATAGAATTCACAGATATGCTAAGTAAGAATAAAGTATTTCCTGCAGAGAGCTCCTGTAGGGATTATATGGCCTTCTGCTTTAATGAAGTTACACTTCTGACTAATGGCAAATGATGTTAACGTTTTCCTTTCAATATCAAGGACTATTTTTTTATTGTTTAAAAAATGATGGGAGGAAAAAAGGGAAGAATTCTAAGCTGAATTTCAAACATTTATAAGCAGTCTTAGGAAGAGGTTGCATTCCCTTATAAAGTCAATTTCCATTGAGAGTTCAGAAACAAGTTCTTGATTCTGAAACAGAGTGTTTGCCATTCATAGGAGTAAACATGATTATTATTTTGCTGCTCCATAAATAATAGGAAAAATATATGTAAAATGGCAAAAAATTTTGTTTGTAGAATTATTTTATACAGATCAGTGAAAACACTAATTTATCCACTGGATTATTTGATGAGCAGCACAATTCATAATGGAGATCTTATTTTCTATTTAATTTTACAGACCAGTGTAAAAATGGGAGCAAAGGAAGAATGCTTTTCTGTCTAAAAGTCTATATAATTTTTGTAAAACTTTTCTTATTCTGTTTCTAGCTGCCATGTCACACTAATACACCTCAATTTCATTTGATGAAATCTTCCTAACCTTTATCCACAGTTCCACAGGCACCAAAATTTGAGAATCTACCTTAGCCTTTACTCAAAGGGTCGTTCCTTAGACTGAACAGATGTACATAGAAGAGTTTGCCTAGAGACCTGATCTTGTACCAGACTTAACTTGAATATTTTAAATAGTTTCAATGAGGCTACTCAACCACATTCAAGTAGTAATAAAAGAAAGGGTCATAGAAATCTATCCTCTGAAGAAAGACTCTCAGTCTTCCTTCTTTTACAACTTCTACTCTTTTAACTGTGACTAAATAGCAATGAAAACTGGTTCTGTTTATTTCAGTACATTGACTTTTATTTTTTTTTTTTAATGGTGCTAATGATAAAACTAACTAAAAATTAGAGCAAATAAATAGGAAGGAGCAAAAAAGTATTGAGGATTTTTGGGTTTGCACAAAGACACATGAACTAACCAGTCTAATAGCAATGAATCAGACAAAGAAAAAAGGGTGTTAGTTTCTGTCAACCACCAGAAAGTGTCCACTCAAGTGTGCAAATGTGCTATATGTGTTAGCATGACATATTATAGGAGCTATAGCTTTCTGGAATTAACTCTTGCTAGGGTCTGCTTTTTCCCCTCTATACTATATGTGTTGACATCAGCTTGGGTCAAATGACAGTCAAATTTTGGCCCAGGCGTCATGACAGTTCTACAGAAGAGGAAAGTCTTGTTTTTCTATTGCTTTGATAATCAAAGGACTGGTTATATTGAAGAATGATAAGAAAAGATCTTTGCAGTTGCTGTGCCAATAAGTTTTTTCTTTATTACTGTAGATAATACCACATTAAAAAAGACACCAAAACCTGAAAGAAGGCCCTGTCCACAAGCAGCATTGAGAATGAGCTAAACTATAGATATTAAAGAGGGAGAAAAAGAGAAGTCATGAGTCCATTTTATTATCCCACCACAAGAGGATGAAAGAGATCTGAAAATTACTTTTTGAGAACTGGAAGGGCAAATACAAGAGGAATTTAGTGTCTACTCTTGATTTTCATCAGGAATTAGACTTGCCTATGACTTTCAAGGCTCTCTAAATCTGCAAGCCTCACACCCCCCAATATCAATAACTAAATGTAGGTAGGAATCTTCTCAACTGCCTTACACATTTAAGACTAACTTGTATGAATCCAAGCCCTTCACACAGAGTGAGCATGGAGAATTTCTGAAAGAGAGCAGACTTTCAGAAAGGCTGGTTGCTTTCTATTGACTTTAAAAGTCTTAGTTGGTCAAGAAAAATCCTATTCTCATATGTCTTAATAATTGTACTACTGAAGGTTTAGATTAGTAAATTCCTACTTGTTACCCAGAAATATATATCTTGCCATTTCACATTTAGGTAGTTGCATTACCCCACAAATATTTATTCCATTTTCTAATTTCTTTTGTTTTAATATGCTGAGAAATCTTGGCAAAGTTTAAACAACTTAAAAATTCCAGCATTTAAATTTGAATGAAAGTAAAAATTAATTAAACATTTGAAATACCATTTTTGATGGTTTTCATTACTAAAGTATTGTGTTTAAGAATAAAAAATATTCTTAATATAAATATTATTAAATTATAAAAAATAAAAAATATCTAAATTGTGTTTAAGAATTTAAAAAATAGTAATTCTGCCTTAGTTTTTCTAGACAAGGCAAAGTATTATCTGTGTTTCAAAGGTTGATTGATTTTCTACAATCAGCATATAATACCTCTCTCTTATCCTACACATCCTCTTTATATTTTCTGTCATAGAAAAAGTAGATGGGGGAAAAAAACCCTGCTTCTGTCTCTTTAACTTCCAATCAGTTTGTCATTAAACTTACAAAGAAGAAAATACTTTCTTCATTTGAGGAAAAGAATTGCTCTTAAAACTTAGCAATATAATCCTATACACTTTTTATAAATAGTCAGTATTCCATGATCTTAACAGATATGGGGCACTACATCTTTTACTTAATTTAAATCACTCTGGCAGTTTATCGTTCAGTTAGACAGTATATTTGCTGTCATAATTTCTGATTTAATTTGAAATTGATTGATATTGATTTTTATTTAATAATAAACATTAAAATCTTTTCAGGTGCCTTTGAGCCTGCCTCAGTGCAGGAGCTTGGACCAACCAAACTCTAAAGCCTTTTTCAATCAAACATTCCAGTGAACTGATAAACAAAATAGATTGCAGTGTGTTTTACAGTTACATATATATGTATGTATATGTACACATACATATTGTGTATAACATAAATTATTTATTTACATTTCACATTAAAAAATTTTAAAAATTCATGCAAAAGTTTTCATCCAGTGGTTGGGTGTCTTGTGTCCAATGTAAAGTTTGCAAGACACACCAGTATAGAAATGAGAAAAAATTTTAGATAAATCCATATTCTAATTGTCACTATAGCTGCATGTGTGCAGGTTAGTTTGTTTTTTGTCTTAAAAGTCACTGATATTTATTAATAAATAACCATGCATTGTTATACTCTTTTTAGATATATAAATAGTTTTTCCTTATTTTCATCTTGATTTGTCTTTGATCCTTTTAATTATAAATGCCTAAATACCAAGCTTGCAAAATGAAAATACCTTTGAAGTGGACAGTGAAACCTATATCAGGTCATTATAACCTCTATTTCTGCTAATTAGGCAGTGGGTGTCCTGTGGCCTTTTGACATCCATGCAAATATCATTAGCCAGGTATGTTTCTCTGTGACAATAATATCATTACTGTTAGACTCAGTCCCAGACTGGGTATTTGCATTGATTTTTGTCCGAAGATCCTCTGTTCAAAAGTTAAACTTCAAAGGAATGAGGTGCCTTCATACTGAAATGAAGGTGATCAATTGCTGGATGTCCAAGTGGAGATCAGTGGTGCACGATGTCCATCAGGTGTCTGCACTGGGACCACTCCTGTTTTCTTCAACAATGCCATGGGCAGAGGGATCAGGTGCACCCTCAGCAGGTTTGCAGAAGACACCAAGCTGAATGGTGCCATCAACATGCCTGAGGGATGGGATGTCATGCAGAGGGATGTGGAAAAGCACAAGAAATGACATTGTGGGAACATCCTAGGATTCAAAAAGGCAAGGTCCTTCACCTTAGTTGGGACCAGCCCCAGTATTCATAGAGACCAGGGAATGACAGGATGGAGGGCAGCCTGTCATGCTTGGGGGTACTGCTGGGTGAGAAACTCGACACGAGCTGGCAGCGTGTGCTTGCAGCCCAGAAAGCCAATCTTATCCTGAGCTCCATCAAAAGAAACGTGGAGTTGATTCTGTCCTTTACTCTACACTTTTGAGACTCAAACTGGACTACTGGATCTAGCTCTGGAGTCCTCACCACAGGAAAGCCCTGGACCTGTTGGAATGGATCCAGAGGAGGACCATGAAAATGACTGGAGGGATGGCATATCTCTCCTATGACAAAAGACTGAGACAGTTGGAGTTGTTTAGCCTGGAGAATAGAAGGCTCTGAGGAAACCTCATTGTAGTCTTTCAGAATTTAATGGGGGCTTCTTAGAAAGATGGGGATAAACTTTAGTAGCTGTTGTCCTGATAGGACAGGGAGGAATGGTAAAGTATATTTAGACTGGATACAAGGAAGATTTTTTTTTACAATGAAGTTAGTGAACTACTGAAACAGATTTCCCAAAACAGAAGGTAACTGAAATAATTATGGATACATACAAGCAGCTGATAAACAAAAGAGCCCAAGCTGGAATTTTGAGGATGTGACGGAAGGAAAAGTTGGGGATTTTGTTATTATGTACAAATAATTTACTTTATCAGTAACTGAGGATATGCACACATGTTTAGCCTGAAATTTTTGATTTACATCCAAAAATTTAAAAAAAAAACAAAAAAAAAAGCTTCAGAAGACAGATTAAGACCATAAGTAGTTGCCATGGTCAGGTAATTTAGCCAACATGTTACAATATACAAGAAAATCCTTCTTATAAAAAGAGTTTTTATGGTGCTGACTTTATACTAGCTGAGAGATATTAAAGCAATCTGAAGCATCTCCAGTCACTTCTGACATTTGTAGGAAATAATTCACTTTGGAGATTTCTATGTACATGGACAGACACCTTTTTGTAGTTAAGGAATGCAAGAAAATGCAAGGCCACTACTTTTCCCTGCACGTTGTGAAGTGGTTCTGTCTTCACGAAGGCTGAAAATGGTCCTGACCTATTTTTTTTAAATAGCATCACCACATACATACTGGTAAAGTAGCAGAAAAAATAAATGTGTTCCCTTGGATGCAGAGTGCATGTAAAAGCTTTTATGTGTTTAAAATGTTTTCTTTTAGATGATGTTTAATAAATGCAGAATATGGGAAAGGCAGAATTCCCTCCTTCCCCACTCCCCTTCACAGTCAAGATAATAAGAAGGTTTCCTATAGAAACGAGCCACAATAGCTTCCAAGAGCGCAATGACTTTGTGGACAAATGCACAGTCATAACACACAATAGCTCACATTCAACCCTGGATGCAATAATTATTTTAATGAGAAAGATAATGGCAAGTCAGGACACTGGAGCCAGTCCCTTACTATATTAGAGAAATGTTTTGTGAGTTTAAAATTTATCATAGGCAGCCCCCCAGACAGTGAAGGAAAGAGTTTATGCTCAGTGAGCTGATAGTTACCAAAACTGGTGCATAGAGCACAATGGGCACAGAGTGTTGTCCCATGTGTCAAGTAAAGAACTCTGAATCAGAGCATTCCAGCAGAATATTGGTTCTTTAAATTAGTTCTATGCTCTAACATTGCTACAAAAATTTCACCATGCTGGAAGAATTCACCCCGATACTGTCCCAAGAATGAGTAGGGAAATTCACTCTATTTAGTTAAAAAAAAGCTTCAATATGCTCACACATTTAGGGAATGTTCTTGAAAATCCACTTGTGGTGCGCCTCAAGCAGTCATTTGTGATTATGAAAAGAAGACAACAATGCTGCTAACTCCACATGATAGTCTTTTCTTTATTTTGCAGAGAACTAAATTACTCCAGCAGAAAAGAGTGGTGGTGATTCAGGACAAAAACTAGCATTAAATTTTTTTTGTTTCAATTTACCTTTTCTTTCACTAGTAAGCTGAAAAAAATTGCATTATACTGCTTAATTTTTTCAGCAAAACATATCATGCTGGATTCAACAATACAGGAGAGCCAAGACTGTTGCTGCTCCCTGCTCCCAGATTCAATCAATTGCAAGGCTGATGATGTAATCCCATCAGAAACATGTGATACATGCACATGTATCACACATACAGGTAGATAGATTAATTAGAAACTAGATAATTTATTAGATATTAGATATTAGATAGATAAATTAATTATATAGATTTAGGCATATAGAGATAGACAGATGATAGACAGATGATAGATAGATGGATAGATAGATAGATAGATAGATAGATAGATAGATAGATAGATAGATAGATAGATAGATAGATTAGATAGATGGATGATAGAGAGCTGCTGCCATCATGGACACACAAGCCCTCCAACCTCCAATCTGATCCACTGCTTTCAGACTCCCACATACAGATGCATACAGAACAGTGTCCCTCTAACCCCAGGAGAGTGGGAAAGAAAAGCAATCAGATGATAAATCAGACAAATCACAGCAACCCAGAATAAGCTGAGTTGGAAGAGATCCACAAGGATCATGAAGTCCAGCTACCAGCCCTGCACAGCATCATCCCCAGAAGTCACATCATGTGCCAAAGAGTTTTGTCCAAATGCTTCTTGAACTCTATCAGGCTTAGTGCTGTGACCACTTCCCTGTAGAACCTGTTCCAGTGCCCCATCATCCTCTAAAACTTTAACTAATACCCAAGCTAAACCTCCCCTGGCACAACTTCAGGCCATTCCCTCAGGTCCTGTCACTGGTCAGCACAGAGATCAGTGTGTGCCCCTCAGTTCCTCCCATGAGGATGCTGCAGACTGTAATGCTGTCCCCCTTTAGACCCTCTCTAATTGTCCTTATGTCTTTCCCATATTGTGGTGCTCAAAGCTGCACACAGTATCCAAGGTGAGGTTGTCCCAGTGCAGAGCAGAGCGGGACAATCCTCTCCTTTGCCTGGCTGGGGATGCTGTGCCTGATGCACCCCAGCACACAGCTGTTGACCCTCCTGGCTGCCAGGGCACTGCTGACTCATGTTCAGCTTGCCATAGTGGCCCAGATTGATCTATGTAGCCAAATGACTTAGACTTCTTTTTTCATTACAACACACAGAACCCCATATCTTCTACATTGGTTGCACGTTACTTCATTACTGGGCTCTCCCTTTTGTTATGAATGAACCAATTCCTTCCAAAGCAACCCTCAATGGGGCTCTGAGAGCATTTCAGGAAACACAACAGGCAGGTTGCTGAAAACTGCACAGGTTTTGCCTCCCAGCATCTGAAGAAAGACTGTTTCAATACTGTCTGAATAGAACTTGCATCTTCAAACACCTCTAATGTGTCCTGGGTTACAATGTGGCATGTAACCAAGCTATGTATGTTACTCCCACCTACATTATTCCTGATTACCTGTTAATGGTAGGTGTAACAATCTGATTTGAACCTAGAAAAGCAAAGAAAGCTTAATTTCTGTGTATAAACCAGAAAAAATCTTAATTCAAAATATACCCAATGAGAACATAGGAGATTAGAACCAAACGAGGTTAGATGTTGGTGCCAAGAATTTGAAGAATTTTATTTTATAGTAAAAGAGAAAAGAAGAAAGAAAGAAAGAAAGAAAGAAGAAGAAAGAAAGAACAGAAAGAAGAAAGAAAGAAAGAAAGAAGAGAAGAAAGAAAGAAAGAAAGAAAGAAAGAAGAAGAAAGAAAAGAAGAAAGAAGAAAGAAAGAACAAAGAAGAAAGAACGAAGAAGAAAGACAGAAAGAAAGAAAGAAAGAAAGAAGAAGAAGAAAGAAAGAAAGAGAAGGAAATCTGGTGGCTTCCAAAAGCTCAGCTGGTACAGAAAGGAAAAGTTACTGAATAGACAGCTTCTTTCCCACACTCTTTCCTTAAGCATCTGCTTTCTGAACTACAATCTTCTTTGCATTTACATTAATTCTGATGTAATGCATCAGAATTCAGATTGCATCAGATATTTCTGACCTTTAATCTGGAGGCATTAAAAGCTAATATTGGAAAAATAAGTACTTCAGTGATCCTTTTTTTTTTTTAAATGGAAAACAGGCTTGTATAAAATCTATATGGGGGTCAGAGGAAATTCAGCTGGACTGTGAAGGAAGGGGGGAGTGTTCAAGATATCTCTTCTAAGGTAGCTTTACGATTTTTGCAACATTTACCCAGTCTCAATCTGACACTCCCACAAGTAAACTTTCAGGTACTGAAAGGATGAACAGTGGGATAACTTCACATTACTGCATATTCAAAGGAATCACCATGTGACAACAATCTTTAAATATTCCAAAAACATTTTACTGTGATATATGAATGCAAGAGAACTCATTGAAAAAGCACTCAAAAACTAAATTATTCCAACTTCCACCTTCCTATTCCATCTTCAGATTTCTAGCACCTGAGAAGCATCATTCTAGCATCATACTGCTAGAAAAGAATATTGTGGTAAACAGACACCTTAAAAGGACTAATTACCTGCTCACTGAAAAAAAAAAAAAAAGAACTGATTTTTATACCTCCAATGTGGAAATTACTGTAAAGAATATGCAATTACACCCATGAGAAGAAATGTCCATTTTCACCACTTAACTTACTGAATTTGAAAACTACAGTGGTTCTAATCCTGGAATACAAGTTAAAAAAACAATAGGCAGTGTTTGGTTACTTCAAATTATAGAACAGAATCAAAGCAGAAAATTGAAATGTCTCTCTCTTATCTTCCTTAGCACTGTGATGTGAAGAATAAATACTCGATTTTATGGAATTCAGATATTTATTACAAAAGGCTTGCAAAAAAAAACTAAGCAAAAAGATAGAAAAGAATGACCAGAATATCCCTTACTTGAATACTTTAAATAATCTTGTGTTGTAAGTGGTTATTTATGCTCAAACTTTGAAATTCATAACCCTTAGAAATATCTTATGTTAGCTTTAGACTTCATATCATTTATTTCATTCTCGTTTATGAACTTCTATGTATATATTATTATTCTTAGTAATACACACCTTCCATATATAGTATATACATAGAAATATGCATTACAGATATTAAAAAAAAAACAACAAAAAACCTTAAACATTTGATGACTCATAGGTCTAGAATTGAAAATTAAATGCAGCCAAAATCAGGGTAGTAATCAATGGACAGTATGCACACTATAGTTAGTAACGGACTCATGAGAAGTATCCAAGGGCTAACCACTGCTTCTGCAAATGGCACAAAAAGCTTTAACAACCATAGATTTAACAAGAATTAGAGTTTTAGAGAGCTCATTTCAAAATTTAAGAGCCTCCTTTACATCCTCTCAAGTACCTAAATAAGTAATTTTTGTTTTTAAAAAATAGTTAATGGCTGGATGTTTGAAGGAGGCCTGAATCAACAAAACTTCAGCATTTATCACCCTCATGTACTTTTGAGTATCCTTGGGAAGTTTTCTAGCATTTCTAGCACCCAAGGCCATTTAAATACCAGTTTTGTATTATTTATAAAGGGGATGAAGAAACACAAAGAGAAGAGAACTGATATATATACATATATATATATATACCCCCCATTGATTCTCTATCTATCCCAAACAAACCAATTTCCTTAGACAAACTGATGTCTTTAGGTTACAAGTGAATAAAGATGTCTGTTTTAACAGAGCTATAGACAACCATTAAAATTAACGTGAGTTCAGTGGAGGCCTTTACTATGTGCATAAGAAATTATCAATTTTTCTGTCTTCATTTTTCCATAAGAAGAATGTCCCCCTTCTATTTAGAGATTGCTGCTGTTTTATTTTTGCTAGTGCTTAGTGCAGTGCAAAGGCATACACACTCATTTGCTTTCTCACAGATGCTCGCCTTTGCTCTTGTTTGTTTTGCTGTTCAATTAATATCAAAGAAAGGTCAATCTGACAAAGTATATGGCTGGTGTTTGTGTATGGAAAAACATAATGGGAAACTTGTAGTAACAGGAGTCCCATGTGCCAAAGAAAATGTTAAAAAGCCTCTCCTTAGTGACAAAGTGAGCTTCATTTGTACTGCATAAGTACCCTACTACAAAAGCAGTCTTGGACTTCCATGGGACTACTATGAATATGTTTATAATATGATTAGGCAGGCAAAATGCTCCTAAAGTGCTGCATCACTAGTCTTGTGACTGTTATACTGCTGTAGTGGGACCTCTTAGACTTCTAGTAGGCTGAAATAGCATTGCTTATAAATGTACTTATATCTTACTTCAAATGAAGAGAATCTTGCTGGCTGATGTCATGAGGCTTGAAGAATGATATTAGTGTCACAAACGGTGACAGATTTTTGCTCACTTTACTTCTGTTACTCAAATGGCAGCATTACTCCACAATTTTTGAATCCCATAGAATGGAGTTCAAACTAAATCCCTGCTCACCAAAAAATTGAAAGCACTTACTGATCAAACAGATTAATTTAATGCACATTTGTGAACCACTAATATGGTATTCTCCTGGGGGCAGTGAAAGTGTTGCTGTGGGACTACCAGCCATGGTGCTACACCACAACTGTTAGAATTTCTGGAGACTTCTAGATTTGCATTTTCTTTGTAGTTTCATTAACATAATTTGAAAACAGACTTAATTAGTGTTTTAGCACTATTCATTTTGTTTTATTTTTTTTTTAATTCCTGAAGAGATGTTTCTTCAATGGGGTAAGATATTGAGTTGACAACCCTGAAAAATCAACCTCCCTTTGTAGCTATACAACGATTCTGTATAAGGCTAGTACCAAGCCAGTTTTACTGATCAGGGTGGGGATTTCTTTAGTTTTTGTTTTATTGCTGCTCTTTGTTGATCTGCTGTGACAAATCTTGTTATAAGTTCCTAGATGTGTGACTATCTGGACTTCATTCTCTGCTAGCTGTTACGAAAAAAACTTTCAGGAAAATAGCCTGTTAAGTTCTCTTAAGTCAGGCAAACAGAATTGGTGTTACTGCTCTAAATGAATAGATTACTTTTGCTAAGGATGGGCTAACTGTAGTTATTTTCATGCTTTTCCTCTCCATGATAAGCTTTGTTTAGCATTTTCCCACGTATTCTGTTCATGAAGTTTTGCTGTTGCTTTTTTCTCCACCAAAACTTTTATCCTCATTTCAGTTTACAATTTTTGCATTCCCGTTTTTTCTCTAAGTTAATTTCTTTTCTCTTCTGACCAGACTGATCTTGGCAGAACAATTTCTTCTCTTTATTTTAAAAAATTTAATTAGTCTCAGCCTTTACAGACAAGAGTATCAGTTGGTGTCACAAATGATGATTTTAGTGGTTCATCAGAACCAAGAATCAGATTTTCTGCTTATTTTATGCAAAACATCAAACAACCAACAGATGGAAAAAATACCAAGTTAGGTATTACTTCAGCAGATATGAATTAGAGACCTGAAGATGAAAGAGTCTGTATCCTTCTATACTTTTTCTTCTTATACAGTTTTCTATTAAAATTATTTTTATTATTATAACATAAAGATAATTTTTGCAAAAGAACAACAAATCTAACCACCAGAGTAGTAAAAATGAAAGAAAAATTGGTCTAGTTACAAATACACTTCATTATTTTATTGGCTCAATAAATGATGTTGCATCCAAAACAACAGCTGTGAAGGATGCTGAGAATTTAGGCATTAAAAAAGTAAACAAAAGCTACAAGACATTTACAAATGTCAGATAACAAACATCACCCAAGAATTTTGTGTATGGTATCCTTAGCCTCATTTGGACAGTAATGCAGCGCTAAAATTTGTGTTCCTAATGAATCACAGATACATAAAATCCTCCTGCAGCCAGATTAGATGTCTTTCAAACCTTTTAGTGAAACTACTTCTGGCTCCCTCAGAGCACTATTAGGCTGTGGAAAGGTGTGTTGCATTAGATGCTGGAGACCAGGTGCCAGATTTCCAGCAGGACTGAACTGCTTTAGCTTCATGGAAACGAATCACAGTGGCCACTGCAAATGTAATAGCAGTGGGAGCTGTGGGGAGGGAGCTGGCTGAGCAGTGATGATCTGAGGTACTTCTTGTGCGTGTTAGAGGGCGGCTTGCTAATCAGAAGTTGCTAAAACAGTTGTTTGAAATGTTGCCACTGGACAGGATCTTTCTAAGCAAATGAGTAATCCCAACAGTACTAATGATATCAATTTATCACTGAGGTTCTGTTTGTATGTTTTGTAGTTTCCAATCTGTTACAGGAAAATGGTGGTGGCTGGTTGGATGCTTTTTTTTTTTTAATGAACATTTAAAGTACATAATTTTACTTCATTTGTGCCAGAAAATTGCCCAAACACCTTCATTAGAAATAAGCAAATCTGTTCAATACTATCTGAACAGCAGGCAGTAGATGCTTTATTGAACAGAGAAGCTTTAACAAACCTTATCCTGTACACATCCTGTACTATCAATCTGTTTATGTACTCACAAGTTTAAGGAAAATATGGGTGCTGCTACATAATAAACAGTGTCTCACTACCCTTCTCTTTTATCCAGGTGGTTGATTATACGGTATGGGATATTTTTGCAGGTGGTATAGAAAATCATATATACCAGCTGCTGTACCCACTGAGCAACATTTTGCTAAATGACACAACACCAATCACATATAACAGCTCTAATGACTTGAGTGGTATCTTTACTAGATGTGTCTTTTTTTTACATTGAAAAATAGCCTTCAAAAAGACTTTTACCTGCCTCTGTTTTTTGGGGTGGTTTTTTTGTTTGTTTGTTTGTTTGTTTTTGTTGGTTTGATTTGGGTTTTTTTTTACATGGTCTGTTAGGTAAAAGGAAAAAAAATTCAGGAGAAAGATAAGTGATTAAAAAACCCCACAATAATACAAAGCCAGATAGGATAGCAAAAATGAACTGTGCACTGGATGGCTTGGCATGCTGCCACCAATCCTTGGCAGGAATCACTTGCTGCTGGCACTGGAGATGTTAGATGTGCTAGCCACTGGGCCCCTGCTATAAACATTTTACTATGTAGAATCAATATTGACATACTGCGTAAGCAACTGCATGAACCTTGGACAAAAATGATAGCAAATAGCATTTCAATAATTTCACATAAATCTGAAAATATAACTGTGCTTGACATTACTATTAGTATTGTATCTGAAGGCCCTGATTATCACTGACCACCATTAAAAGTAGTCTACTGAACATCAGTCTTGTGCTTTCTTTTCTTCTGAGTATGATTGGTGTAAAGGATGCAGCAGTACAAAAATTATCTTCAGTTGGTAGCCTATGGGAAGGCATCCAGAGTATTTGTTGCCCTTAGTGCAATTAACAGTCATATTGATCACTTGCTTATTTCAATTAATAGTAGATAAGCTGTCTGATTCCCATCCCTGCTGTAATTAATGAAAGTAGACATTAGCTGTTGCTAGAACAAAATACCTGCTTCTCTACCCCCTGTACTTCTTCCTTGGAAGTGTGAGATATGTCATGACTAAGTTTGTTCGAGGAATAGACAGTAAATTAAGAACTTTTCATACCAAAATAGTAGAACTCCATCACTGCTTACGAATTTTCCTCAATTTTATAGCGAAATTAATGTATTTAAGAAAAAAATTGTCCGCACTTGGATTCCCTGAAATTACTCATGTTTTAGATAATGAGAGAACTGTTTCTGTCTCAGGAAAAGACAATATTGTTGCTTCTTTCTCGTGAAACACTGCTACAACACAGCTCACCAAATTGCCAGGTTTATGTGAAAGACTCACAAGATGACGTGATTGCGCTGTAACTCCAAGCTCTTGAAGTCTAAGGCTGGCCCTCCAAGTCCTCTAAATCCCTCTAAGCATGTGGACTCTTACTCAGCTGGAAGCTGTCAAATCACTGAAGAAGATTTAAACTACCACATACAGTACTGCTTCCTGCTGTGGCTGATGAAGGAGATACACAGTAGCTTTACATTGTGACATTATCATTTTCTCTCTTGTAATAATAAAGTGTCCTCTTCCGTGCAGAAAGAATTTGACATCTCTGCCATGCTTTGCCTTTGATAGGTACAGTTAAGTGATACTAACCATGGATGAGTTTTCTAGTAGAGGGAAGCAGACCAGCCCCATATCTAACATTGCCCTGGGGTGGGTGAAAAAAATACAAACTGATGTTGGCCAAGAGAGAAACTGATGAAATGGATGGACTGTGTGATGTATGCATCTTTATGTCTCCAAAATATATGAAAGGGAGGGGAAGAGCCACTCTCTGCATAACATTATTTAGATTGCTTAAAGAAAAGGAAAAACAAAAAAAAAAAAAGAAAAGCAATGGAAGTAGCATATATAAATATGCATTCATATATATGAATTTACTAAGTTATAAAAGAGATTTGAATTTTTCTTGATCATGCTTTATATCTTTCAGGTATCCAAGGCTCTTTTTTTGCCTTTTTCTTTTTCTTTTCTACCACTAACAGTCCTTTCAGGAACACATTGACAGCTTTGAGCTGATAGAGAATAATTATAATCAGTGTAGAAGATATAAAGTCACAATGAGAAGAGAATTCATGTTTACAGTAGTGGGGACCACACACTGTGATAGTTTGCATTAGAAACTCAGCAGGGGGAGTGTGAAAAGCTGTAGCATTATAGTAGATATGGGGCTTTTTGGCATGAATAGGTCGTGTGTGTTCAAGTACCTGTCTAACACGTAACAATCACAAAATATTATCATATTCAGCAGGACCATTATTGCTGCTGCATTGAATATGTGGCCTCTTAAAATCCCCCATGCTCTCAAAAAATGAAAAAGATACAGCATCAAATAATGGATTCCCCCTAAGCATATCAGTAGTACATTTCAGAATACATTGCCACAAAAACAGGGGACAGAGGCATACAAAGGATCAGATCAAAACTACATGGAACAGGTGTTATGTCAGAGCAAGGTTGTTCTTTCAGGTAAATAAAATCTTTTAACCAAAATGCAGAAACAAATGAAAAAAAAAGGGAACAACCAAAGCTTTACATCAAAGCTCTGGAAAAAAAAAGGTAATATCATAATGAGAAGAAGCTTATAGCATCTCAAAAACAGGTTCAAAAATCCAGTAAATATTTTCTGGGGAGATACAAACATGCAGCACAGATTCAAGACTGTGATAAGTCCCTTTACTTTCTAATTTCTTTCATCTCTGTTTTTCACTTTGAGCTTAGAGGTGAACTACAGGCACTTTAAAATTACAAACAAATCTCTAAGAGACAGAGATCAAGAATCAGAAGTTTGACCTCAAAGTCTTTTTTCACAGAAGCAAAACCTTTATTTTATCACTTTTATTACAACACCCTGTTGGAAGAAGGCTAAGGTTACACAGAAAGGCATTTAAAATTTGAGAGCTAGAATAAATACTTTTCTACTTTGCCCAGTGAAATGGAGGAGTGCACCTCAGGCCCATGCACCTGATGGTCAGAGCACTTGGAATTTGAAGGAGTGGATGAAAAAGATTTTAGGTTGCACACCAAAGTGCCTTGGAATTAGACATCTTACATTTGTGGAAGTGAATCACAGAATCACAAATTCCAACCCTAAGTGTCCAAAGAGCTTCTCCCATTGACTTGAGAGTCAACAAGCATTCTGGAAAACAAAACTGCCACCAGAAAAGTGAGAAACAGCCCATTAGAAACAATTTTGAAGAAATAGCTGTCTACAGCATGAGAGACAACCTGACCACAATGGTAGCAGTCAGCTGCCTTAACCACATTGTGTTTTCTCCTTTGCTACATACAATCTCAGTAACCATCACACTAGTGTAAAAGCACTTGGTATTGTATAACTAAAGAAATCAAGAAATCAAGAAAGGAGTGTAGGTAGATAGTTAAATTAAATAAGTTTGCTCCACAGCTTGTCCTAAGAAAAAATGACAGAGGAAATAAACTTCCAGACAAGAAACTGATCACCCCACTTCTTAGTTGTTTGATTTTACTTTTTCTACTTTGGTCTGTTCCATATAGATTTCTCTGTTACATGAAGATATAACTGTGATTAGAGTAGATGCAAGTTAACAAGCTATTTCCTCTTATTTTAGAGGAATAGTCACCTTTTATTTAACTGATAAACGTACTGATTTATACTGATGTAAGCCTGTAAGAGCCTGCTTCTAGTCATCTTCATCATCAACTATGTCCTGACAAACCTTAATGCTCAACTTCATGGCTACATTTTAACATCACTGACAAAGTCATGTGCCAGATGTGAGCTGACAGACATGCTCAGAGTTCTGATTTTAAGTCCCAAGAAACACAGTCATTCCCAAATACTCTTTCTCTCTATAGAAGTTTGGGACACTTTTCCAAAATGGTAAACTAGGCCAAACTCTCTTTTCTACAAGATGAGATGTAAGACTATGTCCCAAGTGAACACAATAAAAGGACACAATCCAGGATACAAGGATTTCTGGAGCAGGCATTTCTCATTCCTGCTTGTGCAATTTGCTCTGCTATGCATCAAGTAAGACTCACTGAAGCAAAGAATTCAATCTTTCCAAGTAAATGTCCTAAGCACTGGTTCCTAGAAAAAATGTGGGGGAGGGCATTTCCACCTACCCTTCCTTTTTGAAGAGAGGTCTGAAATGCCAAACTCTCAAAGAAAAGGCTTTGATGCCTACTCCCAGAATAAAGTGGAAAATAAATGAATCTTTTAATGCAGGGAAACTAGTAGTCAAATTTAGGGGTCAAATAACCTAAGAGGGAACTTAAATATTGTCAATATTCAAAATGCTTTCTTCGAATCTAATTCAAGGACAGAAAAAATTATAGTTATATGTATCATTTAGGAGCTGAGAATTTCAGCAAATAAAGGATGTCTAAAACATATCCTAAATATTTTTTGGCAGTCTAGACAGAGGAAGAAATCTGTCAGCAAAGTACAGCCTATAAATTTAATGGATGGAAAATGTAGATGCAAGCTACTATTGAACCAAAAAAGGCAAAAGTACATATTTTAGCACTGACCCTTGATTATCTGTAATGTTTTGACAAAACATAACTGCAATTGAGAGAGAAGTACTTTCTGCTAAAGAGGAACAAGGACTTGTTGCAGGTAAATAGTGATTCACTTCAGGCATAGTGTCCTTACCTGAGAGAAGCAATACTTCAGCAAATCCTCTCTCTTCTTCCATTTCCCATGTTGGTAGAAGCTGTGGCAGACTTCAGTGTACATTTACATTATCCCCTTCATGTTTCACCATTTGAGAGAGCCATTGCAGATGTTAGATGCATGGATTTTGCTTTCTCCTTGTTATACTGGGAAGTGAGGTCTCCCTAGCTCCTAAAGTTTCATTCTTCTATCACCATATATGAACTGCGTTTATACTTTCATGGTTTTTTCCATGTCTATTTGCAAGGTTTTTGCTATCTTGAGCTTTTACTCTTGGAGATCACTGTTATACAGCACACAATCCTAGGAAGAATGTAAGGTAAGAGCCTCCCTGATAAGGTGGAGCCATGACTTCAATACCTCTATCTTTTCTTAGTGGTCAAAATTTAATTTTCATACTCCTATGAAAATCCATTTACCACTGTGCTGTACCAGACAGAGACATTTTCACTTCTTTCAGTCAGATAGATAAACTATGCAGCATAAAAGACAGAGTTACTGAAAGAGGGACAAAGGTAGAAAACAAGCCCACACTGTTTGGTGTTTTGGTTTTGGTTGGGATTTTCTGTTAGAGTGGGTTTTTTGTTGGATTTTTGTTGTTGTTGTTGTTGTTGTTGTGTTGTTGTTGTTGTTGCTTTGATTTGGTTTAGGTTTGGTTTGCATTCTATTTATATTGTATGGCAAGTACATGAGAAGAAAGCCACAGCTACAATTCCTAAGACTACTGCTGTTTGCAGTGTGTTTAATGTAAATTAGGTTCCTAAACTCTGCAAGACTCCTCCCATGATTCTCCATACTTGCCTAAGGTCCTAGCACGAAGGCATAGCAAAATAGAATTTGGTAACACCTCATACTACTGTAATTCTCTAACAATCAGACCATGCTTCTGCAATAATATTCTTGAAATTATACTGAACTCACCTAATTAAATGGAAGTATTTTATAAACTCCATTAAAATGGACTTCAGTGTAGAATTGATGCCACATCTAAAGTTACACTATTGCACAAAATTAAAATATTTCTTTTCCTCAAGACAGTTCTGCATGAGTTCTCATTGTTACATGCCCAGCACAGTATCCTCTGTTCAATTTCAGAACCAGAAAGCAACAATAAAAAAGATAAATTCTGTAGATAACTAAATAAATTAAAGATGCCACAACTCCTAATTACCAACACAACAACTAAAATCGGGTTTGTATAAGCAACATTCTATGTGCTACCTTCATCTGTGCTAACTACCCTAATTGCCTGGGCTGAGATTATAACCTGAAGAAAGTAAAGTATTGTGTTGTACTACTCCATAGCTAAGAGGTTTTTTTTTCCCAAAAGGGTGACAATGGAACAGTATTAGAATCACCCATTCACCTCTATCCCCATTAATATTGACATTTGGAAGAAAAAAATTCATGTTCATTGAAATGAACCATGTTTGATATCTGAAGGATTATTTATTTCACATGAAAAACTAAACTGTGTTGTAAGGATTTGTGTACAATGTAAACCTGTTAAATACTTAACAGGGCATAACAAAAAAAAAGCATTCTTTAAGGAAGAATACTGGCAACAACACTGCTCTGGCCTGATTGGTATATTAGCAGTCCTGGTCGTGATAGAAGAACACCAGTGTCAAGGAAATCTCATTAAAAATCCTTTCCTTTAGAAGATAATGGACTGTGTGGCTAAACTGTGCAGCTGTTGGCTTTCTGATCTGTGCTTTACAATTTTAGTCTCTAAGCAAGGTTGCCTTATTAGCAAAATCTTCTGTCCAAAAATATGCAGAACTGGATTAAACATCTGATGTTTACAAAATGTATTTGATTACATTTCTCATGCCTTCTCAAAAATGAGGGCTAAATCCAGCTTGCTATAACAGAATGAGTAGCTGTGGGCTGAGGTTGGTTACAAAACACCATGCAGCCTTTGCCAATAACGTGATGAGGATTATTTTCTGAGAGACAATGAAGGCCCAGGTTCAAGAAAAAGAACAGACTCTGATTTATAAAATTACACAGAATTAAAAAATAAATTCATCCTATTTAAAAAAAAAATAAACATATATATATCCTCTGAAAACAGACTGAGAGAGATGGGGTGGTCCAACACGGAGAAGAGAAGGTTCCTTCTGGCAGCCTCACAGTATTTGAAAGGGGACCTACATGGCAGTTGGAAGAGGGGATGTCTACAAGGGCATGTAGTGATAGAACAAGGGGAAATGGATTCACACTGAAAGATTTAGATTCGATATTTTGAAGAAATTCTCATCTGCATGGATAGTGAGGCACTGAAACAGGTAGTTCGGAGAAGTTGTGGGTGTCCCATCCCTGAAAGTGTTCAAGACAAGGTTAGATGGGGGTCTCAGCAACCTGGTCTAGTGGAAGGTGTTCCTGCCCATGGCAGTGGCTTGGAACTAAGTTATCTACAAGGTCCCTTCCAACTCAAACCATTCTGTGACTGTGATTTAATTTTGTATAACCAATAGCAGTTTATCAAACCAAAGGGGAGCCTCCAAGGAATAGGAGACGAAATTCTATTCATCTGCTGAAATACCAGGACAGAGATATCAGAAACAAAATATTTTCAAGCAACTCTTGTGAAGAGCCACAGTTGCATTTTTGTTAAATATAATCAATTGTCTAAGTAAAAATGCAAGATAAGACTTATGAGAAAGGAACTGAACAGGACAATATATTTGGCAAGTAGTAAACAAATGAACTAATAAAAAGTCTGGGCTTCAATCACACAGAAGTCTTATTTTTATCAGATAGATTATTGATCAAATGGCAGATATTAACTATAAAATTCCTTCCTTTAGAAAGGATGTCCATTTGGTAAAAGACATGCAATTTCTCAAAATATATTCTTTTTATATCATGTGTAATTAAACAAAGCAATGCAATTCCATAGGATGTCCTGAAGGCCAAACATCTAAGTGAGCTTAAAAAGAAATATGACAAGTGCATGGAATATAAATCTGAGACTATTAAAACTGTCATTCCTGACCTCATCCTTGAGTTTGAGAATTTCCAAAGCCATTGATTCATGTATGTTAAGAAAGCTCACCAGCAAAGTAGTTTCTTTGTTCCTATACCCTTTCACAAACAAACTGGAAGGAAAATCCTGGGCTACATTGACCTGTTGTCTCTTTCTTTACAAGTCCTTTGTAATTATATTATCACCAAGGTCACTTAGACACCTGGACATTTAAACATTTGAAGTAAGCTAGATGAAGCCTGTGATTCAAGACCTAAAGGCTGACATTGCCAAATTTACTTTGTGGGTCCTACAAGAGAACAGGAGCAGTATGTGAATTGGTTATTTGTTCAATACTCAAATACTCGGCCTGCAAAATCAGTCAACCCTTCCATAGACCACAGCATTTTACCTAGCCTAAAGTATCACACATGCAGTTTTATATATTATATCATGACAGATTAGATATAAAAATTATTGCTCCTGGAAATGTATATTCATTTTAATATTAGACAGTTGCTGAATAAAAGGGAAGAAGAATCAAATTAAAAGAATTCTCAGCTTTTCCTTCTTGCAGCAATGCAGTAATTTCTGAGCTACTTTCTGGTTACATTCTCTTCTCTCAGTCCCTTTCTCTTACCTTCTGGCTTCACCAGGATCCAGATTTGACAGAAGATTTGGAAGTTGTCTCTTAGCCTCTTTGAATGCCCTAATTTCTGCTAGTAGGAGCTCTGAATCAGTTCCATAGCTACTGTACAAAAAGTGGGCACTTCTATCTTATCCTCTTGTCTTCTTACACAGAAAAAGTCTGATTATTTAATCATGTGTCTTCACATGAAAACCCCAAGGTCCTGATCCTCAGAAGGAGAAAACAACTCTAAAGACATGTTTATGTAGCTATTTCAGTAGGGCCCTAAATCTTCCCGTTGAGGTTTGCCAGCTGAACCATCAACCTAATAAAACGTAAAAAATGGTGCAATTTGGAGCTTCTCTGAAAAGCAAGCATAGCCCTGAATGTAAACTGATAGCACTCAGAATCCAAAATTAAATCCACCCTTCCTGCTGCAGGGATAAAGGACTCTAATAGGTCTATAGTTCAAAGACTTCCAGACGAGTGGTGTTTAGGAAGCTTTTTACTTATTTTATTTGGGAACATTTTTACTTGGTTAGCCACCGCTTCCAATTAAGACACTGAAATTAATGGGTTGAAACACCAGCTCAGTTTTTAAAAAATAAAATAGCCTTTCAGTTATGAGCTTTATCGTCTTTTTTCTTTTCTTTTCTTTCCTTTTTTTTTTTTTTGACTAACTAAAAATCTTTCAGAACTAAAAGTAATTTAAGAAGCTGTTCCTTGATGCATTTCAGCTATTAGATTCCAGCTCCCAGCTTTGACTCCATAACTGGCTATGTGTAGACAGGCTTAGTGTATGTTAACATATCAAACATGGACATAAATTTGATGTGTTAGCAGGTCTACTCTGATTAAACTTAGGATCAAGAACTTAATTGCATCACTATATAAGCACAACCTTTATTGGATTACTAACCTGCAGAGAAGGGCAAAAAGGCAAATGTGTCTCTGTATACATGATTTTACATTGTTTAGTCTTATTGACTACACACTGTTCAGTCTCAGTAGCACTGACTTCTTTGGAGTGATTGCATAGAGAACATAATCCTTCAATTTATAAAATCTGAATAAACTTATCTTGGACCTGTCACCTTCTGTTAAGTGTCAGAACAATTAAATTGGTTCTGGACAAGTGGATATAGGACAATCTTGTCCTATATGGTTGTTATTATAATTGAAATTAGAAGTCTGTTTATGAACCAAAAACCTTAACACTTTTTGCACAGGCTATTTGGGAACACAACCTTTTTCTAAAAAGATTCTCCTTTCCTCTGGGTGGGTAATTAGGCAACATTAGTGGCCAAATGGATGAGACTTTAGCTAGGAGAAGACCATGGGAACCTGCCGAAAAGAAAAGAGGTTAAATTAGAAAGCAGCCTCCAGCATGTTGATAAGGAGACTTTGGCTCAGAGGCTCTCTTCTAGTGCTGCTAACTGCCTCAGGCAGCTCAGAGAAAAGTAAGATTAAAGGGAAAGGTGTGTCCTTCCTACACAGACTAGACTTTATTCAGGTAAAGACTAATTTTACTTCTATATTTATTGTAATACAACATAGATTTGGAAGATTTTTTTGAACATTAATTTCAAAGGAAATGTGCCGTAAATCCACTAGAGGACTGCCTGATTCAGAGAACTACAACAGAGACCTTTGATCATACTAAATGTTCACAGGTTTCAGACAACTGGCCTTTAAGGATATTCATCTCTCTGCACTCCAGTATTTAGTAAAAACAGCTCCTGTCTCCAACAAGATCAAAAAATTCAGGTTAATTTAATAGTCACTCCATGAATGACCTTATCACATGGCTCTGATGCCTGCAGTTTACCTCATTCCATGACATATGCCAGTCTGGCTCTTGAACTTGGGTTTCTATCTTCAACTTGGTTCCTGTGTATCATTTGGTCTAAGGAAAAAGGAACAGATTTCTATGTCTCTCAGTTTTATATGGGCTACATTTTTTTTAGAAAATAATATAAAGATTTTATTAAAAGTAAATATTCTATTAGGAATGGAATTTCAGCTTTTTTGAAAAGAGCGGAGTTTGAACATATGTTGAATTATTAAAACCTATTACACAGTTTAAGATAAACGCAATAAAAAGTCTAATGCTTCAACCAAAGATGTTTTGCCATGGTAGCCTCTAATCATTCTTAAAGAAAGAAAAATTAATAACTAGTTAGTGTTGAAAGAATATTTTACTATTCATAAAAGTATAATAAATTATTAGTCTTTTCTGTGTACAATGCTTTAATTAAAAAAAATAGTTTTCTTCTCAAATATGATAATGTGCTTTGTGTGATGGATTAAAAGCCCCTGAAATTCTACATGTCACAGAAAATAAACTCCTTTTCTTTTTCTAATTAAAAAAATTAATGTTGGTTACTGTTACAATATTAAATGTTTGATGGACTGAATGAGATGACATTAGATTATCTTTAAGCCTGTTCGTTATAAAAGATGAATGGCAAATACAAACTCAAAACACATTAAAGTCCACAATAACTTTATAGAAAAAAGAAGAAAATAAAATGTAAATGTGTTTCTTACATTGTTCCTGCTTTGGCCTTTTATTGCTTAATGTGCAATTTATAAAGCACAACTAATTCTGATGGTTTATTTTACAATGCAGAAAGTTTTAAAGAAATTTATGTATTTTTCTCTGAACTGTCTATGGCAGTTCATGGATTACCACGTAAAGACAAAAGATTATCCACATGAAAGCAGAAAGAAAATATCTTTACATTTTATATCCCTTTTTTTTTACCCACAGAGTAAACAAAGGTACTTGAATAATAAAAGGGTAAGAGGAGGAAATTTTATAAAACATGGATGAGATTAGTCTCACCTAGTTTTTGAGGTATGAGAAAATCTAGTTTGCATTTAAGTTGATTTTCCTATGTCCCTGCTGTAAACAGTAAAGACAAAAAGCCTTCTCTGAAGGGCTCGAAGTCACCTCAGTGGTGGTGTGTAGAATGTGTTTGCTCTTCTGGTTCTTCTACATTTATCTAAATTGATTTTCAAACCAATGTCTTCCAGAGTGTATATTTCTCTCTCCATATGCAAAGGTAGGCAAAGAGCTCAATTCAGCTGTCTACATGCTTCTTTCTAAATGTCCTAGACTCTACGTCTGCCTTCCATCAACACTTCCAGACACCTGCCTGAAGAGTCCAGTAGCACGCTAGACTTGGAAGACATTCTTGGACAGTTTAAGATGTATTAAAATCTCATACAAGTCAAGCTCAAGAGGATCAGTTAAGTCTTAGTTGAATTGAACAGGAGGCAATTCATCTACATTTAGACATCTACAGCTACATGTCCTCTGGACTATCTAAATTCCTGTTCAACTCTAGCAGAAATAGCAGATGAGATGCACCTAACCTCATTCTGTTTGAGATGTCCTAAACTCTCAGAAGCAATAACATGAAGCTTGACTGACAGCCAACAAGACTTGAAGGAGAATTGAACCCTTTTGAAGAAGCAATTAAAAGCCAGGTGGAATAACCTCATGGCATATTAGTTTTATGTGTCACTAGATTAATGTTTTCCCTCATCACTTCAGTTTATGAGATGCAGAAGAATTATTTTCTCATCCAACAGAAATCATCTACATTTGGTCCCCTGAAAAGCTCCCCAGATTTTGGTGACTATACTGTCTAGAATTATATTGGTTGTAAAGGAAGCCTGCATACTTTGCTTCAAGGTGGAGTCTGACATATTCTGAAAGTTGAACTCACTCAAAGGAGGTAGCATGAGCAGGGTCTCTCCTCAAAGTGACAGAAATTCCATAATTTGTGTTATTGATGAAATAAGGGTCAACATAATTAACCCCTAAAAACATAGAACATCAAATATTCGTATAACAAGAAGTGCCAAAACATTCCTGGAGAGATTTTGAAGCTGCATTTAGATTTATCTGCTGAGGGACATTAGTAGCCAAATCAGATTCAGGTCCTCTTCAAAACTATGATTCTCATTCATTATATACTTTTTATGAAAACCAAGATACAGAGAAATGCTTGTAAATGAAATAAGCATTCTGGCAACATATATGTCTAGCTTGAAATTTTTCCATGAATTCTCTACTAAACCATCTACTAAAAATTCTCTACTAAGTCCATCTTAAAACTGACGATGTCCCAAGATAAGCTTATATAAAATCACTTAGCTATCAAATTTTATGTACAACCCTCCAACTTTTATTTCAATCAATATGCACTATACACAAAAAATTTTATATACAAGTAAACATCTCCATCTCAAGTTGGGAAAAATAAAATTTATGGGGGCTTTTTCAATAACTTGAACTATTGTGCCTAGTGCTTTGATTTGTGTTATATGTTATTTTTTCTGGGGTTTTTTGATGTTTTTTTTCCTAAATATCACATTAAAAGCAGAGTTAAACATACACCACGTAAACACCAATGTAATCATATGTCTATACTTGTATATGAGACACTGTCCCAGAAGATAAGCACAGCAAAAGAACTTCCCACTGACATCAGAAAAATATTAATATTTAAAACTATTGCATGACTTTATCTCCTGCTGATAAGGGTTTTCCTTAAAAAAGCTGTAAGAGATATTTTGAACAGATGGTAACTGGTTTGCTCTATCCGGCATCTCTTCACAACTGCCACAGAGCTTTACCATTCATTAATCTTCCATAGACTTCCAGTAGCACAGCAACTAAATTACACACATACACACTCTGAGGCCAGGACTGCTGTCAAGCCTAAAATTAAGCTGAAGTGCACCGTGCCAAGTCTTTTAACAAAACTCTCCTATAAAACAGTTAGAAAAATAAACATTTAGCTTGGAGCCTGACCCATGAACACTCAGCCCTAAAAGACAGAGCGCCAGTTGGTCATTACATTTAGGGCATTCCATGAAGCAAGTTGAGCTGTGATTTGTCAGAGGGAATAAAACCAGAAAACATCTGGTTTGAATTCACCTTGACTCATTAAGGTTTAAGGAGAGAGCTATTTCCTCTATGTTTGAAGTGACGAGGGGAAAAAATACATTATACCCACAACATCCCCTATGATCCTGCATTTGTAATGAGGTCTCTACACAGCAGGTGACAACTAAATAAAATTGCAATCTATGTTTTTGGATTGGAAATTAGGCCACAAATTCTAAAATATCCCTGTTGCTTGGACAACAAACATATACATCAAATTCCTAATCTTCCAGCCTTCATTTACAAAAAAATAGTTCCAACATTTCAGTCTCTGAACTCTGCCAAAGCTTCCCCTCAATTTTTTTTTGGTTTTTTTTTTTTTTAACATATTTTTTAAATCTAGAGATGGTTGAAAATTTTTTTCTAAATGTTGAATTCTTTCTCACAAAAATGTTCATAATTTTGCTCTCCATCATTTCTGGAAAACAATACTGTCAACTATACTAATAATTCAAAAAGAACTTTGATCCCAGTATTGTACAGTGCTGAAAGGTTGGCTTTTCCATTACCCCCTTCTACCTCCTCCATCACTTTTGGCTGAGGTATATTCAAAAAGTACGGTAAATTGACAAACTCAACAGTACGAGCAGCAGCAGTTTAGAAGCCTAACTTATCATCTATCTTTTATGGCAGTGTAGATATACATATTACATGTGTGAACAGATGTTCCCAAAATCCAAAAGTGAAGTGTTGCAGTGAATAGGAGAACAAAGCTCTGCTGTAAATAATTACATTTTTCCTACAGTCTATCTCTTCCCTTCTTTATTTCCTTTGTTTTTCCATGGGAAAATAAAAAAGATTACATTTTTACTTCACAAAGTTTTATTGACTAATCTAAATGTTATCTTTCAAATGCAAATTTGAGGTTTTAATTTAGAACTACTGCTATCTTTTAATTACATCAGTTTTAGAGGAGAATTAGTATTAGTGTGCAATCTCTATAATCTCTATAATTATGGAGATTTCTGCAGTGGGAATCATAGAGCTCTAGATATTATGTATCTGAATTTCTCTGTTTACCTTAATATACTTTTGTTGCAAAATACCTCCAGGTACAATTTTGCAAAGCTGCAATATTAAAATAAAAGTCTTGAAATTTATTTTACACATTGAATAATTTTAAATAACTTTGCTAATATTATTCTGTTTAAATCTGTGTTTTTATCTAGTGTGTACCTTGTACAAGGATTTCAATATCCAGACTCTCACATTAATACAAAGTAAAAAAATTAAGACATTTGGTTAAACTACTCACATCTTCTCAATATACATATAATGCTGCATACAGTGTTCCTGTAGTAAGTAGAACTACTAGAAATATATACCAGAAAATTACTTGTCATTAAAAAAGATATAAATTCCTCTCCAGGCAGTTCCTATTTCTACATCTATATTCTCACATTTTTATCTTTGTTTGTTGATCTTAAAAAAAAAAATTCCCAGCACAATGTGTGAAACCAGCCTGTGAAGAGCTCCTGAACATGAGAATTTTTAGACAGAATAAATTGATATTCAAAGATTCATGATCTGGTTATTGCATCAGCATAAGCTGGAGACTTAGACCTAGGACCAGTTGAGCTCTGATCTTGGAATAAACAATGCGTCTTGGCTTACCTGAAAACATACTAGCTACATTTGCTTCAATTTGTATGATGTATGTAAAGATGAAGAAAGATAAATATATATTTAGACAAACTATAGAGCACACAGTCATGGTCACACTTCTATTTCTGAAGATTCTTGTGGTATCCCAAAGAATACAATTCTCAATACAAATTTAGTTTGTTGCTACATCAATTAGTGGAAAACAAATAGTAGGTTATATACAACACTTAATGTATTTGCTTACTTCTCAAAGATTTTTCCTGGGGAGAAAAAAGTGGGTCTTTTTGAGAAATTTCTATCACATGGTTATGCAGCCGGGAACCCAGAATAAGATTACTGAATGTTTACCAGCTCCAAGTCTTTTTCCAGCCCTTTAGAACTAAAATTTATATTTTCTTTTACTGAAATTAATTAGCATTTTGATCTATAGAAATGACTTAACATCTAAGGCTGTATCTGGTTGTGAAAAAACTAATGGGATAATTCTTTGGCATTCAGTGTTAGTAATGCATCCGTACCCAAACATTCACACCCTCCAGTACCAGAAATTGCATACTTTTTTTTTTTTAAATTTTACCTTTCTGAAACTGTCAGCATGAGCTATTTTTTCTTCCTTTTTGTAACAAACCAGAAAACAAATAAAGGAGTATTATAAAATAACAGCAGAGACAGATGCATTCCAGTGTTATGCAAAAGTTTTCTTGCCCTGCTTAATTTACTGATACAGATGCAAGCCAAAGTATAAGTAGAAACAAGACAGATTGCTGTCCAAAGCTACTGCTGGGAAGGAAAGGCAACCTTTTGCTCTTTTGGTGAGTAAACTTTGAGTGTGATTTGTGTTTAATAAGGGACAAAACTGTTCAGTATCTGAAGTAGATATGGCAAATATGCATAAGCAAGGTAGCCTGCTTTGCCAAAGTAAATGCATTGTTACGGGCATTAAGAGCTACAAAAGATACCCAAATATTGCTTTTTATTGATTTACTAATATAACCCAGTAAAAACTATGGCACTTTGCAGACAAGTAGGAGCCATATCGTGAGCTGAAAAGCAGGCACCCTAAAACAATTGAGGCAACAACATTATGAAGGTGTTAAGACCTGGATAAAGGGTAAGAGAGAGAGTATTTTCTTACAATGGATTGACAGAGACTGACAAAATAATGATGTAATTACAGCATTTGCTATTTTGGTACCAATATTAAAGAGGTTATTTTAACTGTATTGAGTAGGTTTTTTGTTTTGTTTTTTTTTTTTTTCCTTGAAGAAAGTTGGGGAAAAATGCTTTATCTCTTAAGTTTCTTTGCATAGTGAATATGAATATTTTTACAAAATGTAATTGCGCTAGTATATGTTCTAAAACCATCTTTGTTCAGCACAACTCCCTGTCATTGTTTTTAACAGCTGAAATTTAAACAATCAAAGGTTAATCAAAGACAAAATGTCTTGAAGAGAGATCATAGCAAGATAGTGCATTTATCTGCTAATTGTCTGAGCACAAACTCACAGAAAGCTACTGTTGTTGGCTTCTGTTATCTGGCTAAGGACAATGAATTTCAGATGGTTTCTTCTGGTGATAATCCATTTACTCATGAGATTTTTCAAGGGTTAGGCATTATTAGATGTTTGATAAATATGAAAGTTTTAATATTAAAGCTTTTTTGGTTCTCAGTGTGAAATATATGCCCCTAATCTAGTATAGTAATTTGATATTCAAGGGCTACTGTGTGATAGAACATCTTGTTCCCTTCCAAATGGATGTACTTAGGGCATCGCCTGGAGAAAAATGTGCAATATTTTCTCAATTTTATTAGGACCATTCAGGATAATCTAAAAGACATGACAAGAGCTTCCCTAATGTTTTTGGAAACTCTTTTTTCCTTGTGTGCTTGCATTCTACAACTTTTAAATGTAAATGAGCCCAAACATCTCAGTGAGAACATTGGGCAAATTTTTTTATGTGTCACAGTTCGCATTTCAAATCATAAACTTTCTACTTGTAATAGAAAGCTGCATTCATACCTTTGTTCTTTGCTCTAATTCTCTGCTCTCTGAT
The DNA here is from genome assembly GCF_022539315.1 of Serinus canaria. NCBI lineage: Eukaryota > Metazoa > Chordata > Aves > Passeriformes > Fringillidae > Serinus > Serinus canaria. The sequence continues at coordinate 63,612,160 of NC_066313.1, forward strand.
AGCAAAATCCAATAAATTTCTAACATGTATCCCCTGTAATTTCTTCCCAAAAATTTTTGGAGTATAAAACTTCCTTGTTTTCAATGTTCAACAAGTGCTTTTTTTGCTGTTAAAGATATATCTGGGGTTTTAATATCATTAAGGATTGGATGGTCTAAGTGTAGCTGTAAAAATATCATGGTATGAGTCAAATGAGAACGTAGCTGGAGCTCAGTGGTGCAAAATCCTTCACCTGATATGCAGGGGGAAATCATGTCACTACTTTTAGGCTGCCTTAAATGCAACATGAAATTCTTTCTTTTACCAAGGAATTTTGTCTATATTAGTAATAATCAAACACCAGTGTTGTGACACAATGAGTAGTGCCCTATGCATTGTCAGGGTTGTAGTGCACACTTCTTTTCTAATCCATTTAGGAAGATGTGGCATGCATTTCCTTTCAAAGAACTTCCTTCCTACTTTGTACTTCAGAGGAGCAGAATTTAAACAAGTTTCATTGCTTTTTTAAAGGTAGAAATGCAAATGGATGAAAAGGTGACTCCAGTAAGATTTGGGGGAAATCATTGCTGTCTCCTAAATCCAAGATTTTTGTTCTCTTGCTCAGAAAAGACATTTAGGCCCGTGTTGTTGTGGCAAGCTAAATAGCTATAACAGTGGAGCAAACATTACTAAGGTTTTAAGGGAAAAAAAGAAACTTCATCCAGCCATGCTTAAAGTAGTTTAGATTGACAATCCAAACTAAAATTCACACAATTTCCTACCAGTTTTTGAAAGAAATGTGATGCCATTGACAATGTATTGAATGGAAATCACACATTCATCCAAAATATCCTGCATCTAACTATGGAAGCCATATTTCTGTAAAGAACAGCACCCAACACAATTACTTACACAACCTCTCCTACTACCATTATTTTCAAGCTTCCTTTCACAAGTATGGATCAGATCCAAGAATGAGACCTAAATGTATATTTACTGTTCAATCTTTGAAAATGTTTCTCTGTTGCTAAACATCCAGCAAGATGTTAGCAAAATGGACTAAATTATAAAGATTTATAATTTAGTCCATTTTGACCGAAAGGCCCACAATATTGAATCTCATCTATATGCATCAAAACCATGTCCTTTTTCTTGTTTATTCAGTTCTTAGAATTTACAGGAAGATAACTGCATTGTTCCTTCTTTCACTGGCCTAGAGCAGTCTAGGACAGACTGATTTGAATGGCTCTTTTTATTCTAGATCCATACTTTTTATGAGTTTCTGTTAGTGCTATTTATCAGTCTCTACACCACACTATTGAACTAAGGTTTCTTGACTGTGTGAGGTTTTTTGTGTATATTGGACATTAAACTGGATAAGCTGAGGGCAGGAATTTTTGTTTTTCTTGCCTAGACTTTCTTACACTTTCTTTTTTTCTTGCACATATCAGATGATAGCTTTAGTTTCCTGTAGAATTAAGTGGAAAACTGACACAGTAAAAAAACCAAAAAGAAAATGGTTTTTACCCTTTTTAAGGAACAACTGCATTTTAGTTGAACAGAAGTAATTCAGGATGCCCATAAAGATTGTTATGACCCTTGAATAAAGGAACAGAATGCGTGGAATATGACACAAGCAGATCTTGCAAAATTTGCTGCTTCAGGTTATTGATACTGCAAAACAACCTCAGTGAAAAACATCACCTTTTCTACATGCATGAGGGGAGGTATCTGTAACTGTTTAATAAAATTACCCATCTGGCCCCAGTTGACCAAAGGGATATTCCAGACCTTATGGCATCATGCTCAGCATATAAAGCTGGGCAAATAAAAAAGAAAGAGAAGGGTGTTTGGAGCAATGGAGCCCTTGTTTTCTGGAGAGGGTTGGACACCTGCCTGTTCATAGGGAGTCATGAATGAATTCCTATATTGCTTTCTCACGTACACAGTTTTTACTTTCTCTATTAAACTGTCTTTGTCTCAACTCATGTGTTTTCTCACTTTTATTCTTCCAATTATCTCCCTCATCCTACCAGGAAAGCATGGGTGTGAATCAGTGGCTGTGTGGGGTTCAGTTGCCAGTTGGTAAACCAAGACAAGCTAGAATCAGTTGAATTTAAAACAGTAGCTCATGCCTGATTCCCGTTGCCCACTACACCATATTTATGACCTCTATAACAATATTTACATTTAGTGCAGAGACCTTTCACACATTTTAAATTGGGTCAAACTTTTAGACTTTCCTAAAATGCAAAACGTTGATTAACACATCATATACATTATTCACTATGATACATGCTAGCAGTATGCAAATTACAAAAGTTTTTCCATCTGCATAAATTTAGCAACCATTCTTAAAACACCTGAGGTACAGAGTAAATGCTGAATAGATAGATATTCAACGTCCAATAAGGGCATAGGACAACATCAAGTATTCCCCATTAGAAAATTTTTCCTGCATATATATTGTCACTTAGCAGTATGAAAACAGTATCTCTTCAGTGGAAAAAAAAATGCAATATCTGCTATATTAATATATATTAATAGCAGATGCTTCTCACTGTTATGGATGTTCTTGCTACCAGGCACTCAGATATACATTTGGCACGTATTCACAGTCAAAAAGGCAATCACATACCACTACCTGCAGTTCAATTAGCATTAAAACACTGGCCTCAAGGTACCTTAAAGGCAGATCTTTAAAGGTATGCTTGGCAATAACACATAAAATTAGGAATTTCTAAAAATCTCAAGGAAGTGAAATTCCTTTACAAGCCAGATTTTTAAAGGTAGTCATAATTATTGCATTCTGTTCTTTAAAAAGAAATAAGAAAACACTAAAAAGAAGACAATCAAAGAAAAGGGTTTTACAGAATATCAAAAAAGAGTTGCAAAAATAAATAAAAATTGTGGAGATTTTCTGAGCTGATGATCATATGTAAACAAGAGGTTAATTGTAAACAACAGTGCTGTAATGCCTGCTTAATTGCCAGAGAAGGAAGAAAATCTTAAAAGACAAATTATTTTGCACAGAACAGAACACAGAAGTTGAATAATTATGATTAGTGTTATCAAAGGCTTTTTGAACAGGGAGCAGTAAGGGAAAGTAAAGCAGGCTAGTCACAAACTGTTCAGCCCCTCTATCAAATATTTAAGAAACTATAACTGAAAAGGAGCACACAGAAGTCAGAGTAAAATTATACAAGATGCAACAGTAGTACAAAAAGAAAATTAAGAAATTTAGAAAACTTGAGTATGCCGAAGGTGATTGGCTCTCACAAGGACAAAAGCAGATTCTTTTTCTCTATTTTTGAAATATTATTGTTAAAGGAAAAAAAAAGAATATAATAAGAACTGGAATTGTATGATTATTATAAGACAACTGATTTCAAAAGAGAAAGCTGTAGTCAGAAAGGGTTTTGATATGACATACATAGCACTGACCTCATCTTATTTCAAACTTCATAACTATCATCAGATAAAAACAGTTCCCTGAATGTTGCAAACTCAGCATGGTGCTACTGACCACTGTATTTATTATAACGCGTTTTAAAAAGGTTGCAAGAGGAATGCAGGATTTCAGAAGTGCTCCAAGGTGGATTAACTCTCCTCATCTTGACACCATGATAAACTCTCAGTGCATTTAGTGCAGAATGCTGACAGTAAATTATTCTTCTCTAACTGTAGCCTTCAAAGTGCTAGGTGTCAATTCTAAGCAAGCTACAAGGGTTCCCTCTATGTTAAAAATAAAAGGACAGGCCCCCTTCAGAAGGTAAATTACCCTCCTTCAAGATGAGTATCTAAAATTACAGTTACAGACAAAATTCAGCACTTTCTAGAGATGGTTCCCTTGGTAATGCAGATGGAGACAAAGACAACTAAGGGTTATGCAAGATATGTACATTTTATAGAACAAACAGAAAGATAATTTTTATGGTGCCCATATCTCGAAAATCTCTCATTGTTATCTTTGACCAATAGGAATATAAAAGCAGGGTGCCTCATGCTCAGAGATCCAGAATTTCACTCATTTGCCAGCATTTTTTAGAAGTTGCAAGACAGAAGACATTATCTTTAACCAGAACTTTGTTTATGGGACTCTAACAGAAAAAAAGCATCACGAATTTTGTGTATTCGAACTGCTTAGCATACAAAACTATTTGTTACCAAAAAACCCAAACAAAGAAACTAAGGAAAAAACCCAAACTTGCTAAAAAAATGTTTTCAGATGAAGAAACTTAGAATTAGAGAAAGAAAAAGAAACATAGAACAAAATATCATAGAGTCATAGAATATCCATAACTGGAAGGGACTAAAAATGATCACTGAGTCCAACTCCTAACCTTATCAAAATCACTAGGGAAAGCATAAATCTGAAAAATTAGAATTTGTTATTTCCTTTTAACTCACATTCTGTCATCCAAAATAGGTTCCCTGTATTTCTATTTCAACACTCATATTTTCCCTGATGACCTCTATGTTTCAAAGTTGCCTATCAAAATTAGTTCTATGTCCTGATTTTGTGAAGTCCCAAGATAATTTCAGGAAAATAAAGGCTTCATATATGAAGCTTAACATGCACACGCTAACAGTTTTGATCCAGGTATTAAGCTTGGAAGTTCACAACTGCCTGTAATTTTTCTTTAGTTCACCATCTCTTCAAAATTTCTGAACAGAAAAACAGAAATAGGCAGGGATGGCGCAGCTAAAAGGAATTTCTGCTTCGGTTACACCTGAAGCTGAAAGTTTACACTAATCTATTACTTAGGAGATTTGGACAACAACTTCAGACACCCATCTTTTTCTAGGCAGCTGTTGACTCTTTTATAAAGCCTCTAATCTTGAGAGATGGCTCTATACATTAGTCCAGCTGGATTCTGTGCAAACATTTGTATTAAATGCAACTGCTGTGTAGAAATCTGTTTTCCACCAACTGAGAAACATCTGTAGATTATGTCCTAGTAAATGCAGAAGGGCTTTGTTAATTTCTTTGTTTCGTCTTATTTATACTATCCCTCTTTTTATTAGTCTCCCTGCTGTCTAACAAACTTCAATTGATATAACACACTGCTGTGAAAAATCTAGGCTGCATACACAGTAACTTCAGTTTTCACTTGCTTAAGGTTATATTCTCCCTGCACGTTGCACATATAATTCTCACAAATGTTAATGGGCTTTAAGATTGTGTACTGAGGGCAAACTGGAACTCCTATATTAGTTGCTGGTTAAATTCCATCATGCTTCATAAAGCACTAACTGGTAAAAATGTAATTGTTAGAACAAGGTCCATAACACAAAAATAATTTAGGAGAACAAAAACTTTTTAATTCTTTCTCAAAAGAAAATTGTGCATGTGTGCTTATGGGATAAGAATTCTAGGGTACTTATATTTAAATGCATGTACAAGCAATTAGTTGATCCTGCATGAATTCACTTCTGTAATACATTTTGTGGACTGATGAAGCAAAAGCTGCTATCACAGTGAAAAGGAGCACAGGCTTTTATAAGGTCAGCAATTTTTCAATGAACTGGCAAAGCAAGGATTACAGCTTCAGACATCTTGGTACCTATTTAAATATCTAGAACTTTTGAACATTTGTTGGTGTTTCTGGGGATAAAATAAATCATTTAGGAAAAGAAAAAGGAAAACGAACGCTTTATTACATGTATTTACTTCCCCTTTGAAGTTCATGTCAGATTTGCTCATTTAAAAGAAAATAATTCCACTACAGTCATTACAGTAATTCAGGTTCAAACAGCCGATGAAACCAAGCTATATTCTGTCTGCTTTGAAGATCTTCTGTTGGTTTTCTCACACACATTTTGAATAAATCTCCTAAAACACAATGCTATGAAAAAATTGACAGACTGGAAGGGAGTAAACCACAGGATCAGGATACTAGAAATTAGAAAATAAAATCTTTCTCAAGAAGGTCATGTAATCTCTCCCTCACTACAGCAGAATTTTTTCCTATAAAGCTTTTTTCAGGTTCAGTTTAAAAATGAACAAGTGGCATTTCCATCACTTCCCTTGGGAGGCAATTTCATACTTAATGTATTCTCAGTGTATATAAGGTAGGGAGGGACACCCACATCTCCCACTTTGTTGAAAAGTGCTCTAATCATTTGGGAGAGAGGGCAGGTGGGAGGGAAGGAAATGTATTCCACCCCTCTTGTTGAAGCTGTGTCACTATGCAGAAAAGATTTCAGGATATTATGGGAGAGAGGAGGGAGAGGGAGAGGGGAAAGAAGAGAAAGAGCTGTCTGCTAGTTAGCACATTCAGTTTGGTACAGGGAATCCTGGGTTATTGCTGCAAGTTTTACTCTAGAGACTTTATTTTATCCACTGGTCAAGATAAAATAGGAAACATTTCTAGCTAATTTGTCTACAGATCTTATTTTTATAAGCTCATATATAGAAATGCAAGATTGAAGAGGCATGACCATCTGTTTTTCTCAGATGGTATTTTGCATCATGTGGATAGATCTGGAAAAAAAATCCCACAACTTCTCTGGACAATCTGTTGGTGTTACATACAGTGCCTCATGCAAATTCCAGAGTAGTTATTAATTTCACCTGTTATACTTAGTGGTATTTAAAGACAAAATCAAATTATGCTAGTAGGAAAATTAAATCATATTTATTTACCTTAATTTATCTACAAATGGTTTTTTTTTTGGTTTTGACATATCAGCATCCTCCTTCCTGTACTACTGGAAATAAAAGTCCAACAAGGTTTAAGCAGACTGAGTTTAAAGTTGTGCTGCGTTTGATCTTCATGCTGCATCAGTGTTAGCATTCCTTGAACAGCAGATCAGATTTGCTAAAGCTGTATTCCTTGTGACAGGCTCTTTTCTTGTCACATGCAAATACAGCCACTGCTGCAATACCTTCTGTTATGAGGCAGGGATAGGACAGAACCCACTTTATTAAGTGTAATAAATCCCCATGGATACCTGAAGGATTAGGGTTTTCTCTAAAAAATGAACCTTGTGTTACAATCTGTAAGTGTTGAGTAGTGATCTAATTCAAGTTGTAACTCTACCATAAAACTAGACTAGCTTGCTGGGGTTTTTTCTGCTCCTATTCTGATTTTTTTATCAAGATGTTTTTACTGAACGTCTCATGATTGGAGGATTTCTGGATTTTGTCAATGAAAGCACCTCTGTGCCTAGTGGAATACTTTTCCAGTGGATAAGTGGCAGGAGAAAGTAATTTAGGGGGGAGGGGGAACTCTATGGAAGTCAAAAGATGAAAGTGTTATGACACTTAAGCAAGCTCAGATAAAATACTTGAGAAAACTCAATTTTAGCTCCTGTGATATGCAGACTAAAGTTGACTATGACTCTCATTCAGTCATAATGATAAGTCTTTGGCTCCAAACTCTATCTCTACACTTTATTCTTCTCCATCTGTTCAATCAAGTGTCACTCTTAGCAACTTCCTTCATATCTTTCCCTCACGCAAACTTCCCTCACACAATTCCAGAATGGATGAATACGTTCCAACTACAATGAGCACCCTCTAGCTGTTTTCTGTACCATCCTCTTTGTTTTGTGCTGAGCCATCTGTCGTCCTTAGAATGCAAGTCCTTTGGAGCAAAGTATTCATTAGTCATTGAACAATGATTTCTGAGCAAAATTTATAGTTAAACCTCCAACATTGTTACACTTGGAGTTTGGAGAAGTTGGAAGATATCTTATTAAATAAGTTCAATTAAATCCAATTATTAAATCCAGTACCTATGGAAGTGAAGTTGTGCATGATTATCTGTGCTATTATATGCAGTTTGAATGAATCTTCCATATCTCTCCTCAATTTCTACAGTACAAAGTACTTCACCTCACAATATATCTTTAGACAAAAGCCGTTATTGATTCTGGAAGTCACATTCCTGCAAGTGGCAGAAAGATGCTGTGCACCACTTTCTTTTCCTTCCATTCCAAGCACCCATTGTTGTTGCAAAACAGATGAGACTCGGGATATTTACTGCCTACTATGCATAAACTCAAAGTAGGCTGCACAATCCTTTCTTGTCTCCTTGATAGTGAAGTAAGGCTTCCAAGAGTGAACTCATTTGTCTGAGTGCTCATTTCACTTTCTGCGGGCACATATCAAGATTAAGTAGGAAATCACTGTATCTTTATGTGCTTTTACAAAGAATGTGTGCAGACTTAAAATGACAACAAAATTCCAAATTGATATTCTCAGTGCAGTGCCTGTCAATACAAAAGCAACTCAATTTTTATATGCTCAACAGAAAAACAGAATAGCAAATTGGAATAGTAAAGAAGGCAGCCTAATCTAACACAGCACCAATCTCAAAAAGCATCCTTTGATCTTGATCAAAGGTAGGGAAACTGGATGGGTACCTATCTTTGCATCATCCATAGCATTCCTCTGTAGCAGCAGATAGCCACTGCTGACTTCACAACAGGGAATAGCTTTTACTCACATTGAAGTCAATGAAATTCCTCATGTAACACCACCAATGACAGGAAGTGATTCATAATCTGACTTTTAGTGAATAATTTCTGACCTGTTACCTCAGAAAAAAGGTAGTTGAGACAAAATGTACCCATTTTTAAAGAAACAGACACCTTAGAAAAAAAACTAAATTAGAAAAAAACACCCAAAACACAAAACCAACAATCCTAAAATACCCTGAAAAACCTCCAAACCCTCAAAGAAAAAAACAAACAAAAAGAAAACAAAAAAACCTCAACATCCTGAACCAATTTAAAAAATGAAAACACTGAAAAGTAGAAGAAAGCCCCTGGATGTAGGTGAGAGATCTTAGTATGATAAGCTATGATAATTTTCTATTTTTCAGTTCCTGTGTGGAAAAGATAGAAAAGAGAAAATTTGGCACAGATCTTAAATTACTGTAACAATAGGGATCCAAAAGGACTTAATTAAAACTGTCAGATATGAAATACGTCAACTGTATAGTGCATGCAAAACATACATATTGCTCATGATTTCCTCTGCTTCTGATTTTCAAGACCCTAAAAGGACACTCACAGAAAAATGTGTTCAATGGACAAGACTCATGGATCCCTAGGTATGTGCTCTCTTACTTACACAAGTGGCAAGTCTCCTTAGCACAGGAGACAAACAAATTTCTGAAACAAATTCATACTATACACATTTATGTTTCCAACATATTTGTGAAAGAAAAAAATCAAAAGCATGACAGCAATTTTCAAGTCCTGTTGTCCATGGCTATCCCATGGTTTTTGAGAGGGTCTCGGTGCTGGTAACTCAACTTTCCCTTGCTTTGGCCATAAGGATCAGCTGCACAGAGCTAAATAAGGTCAGTGCACATCCACACCCTCATGCTTTACACTGCCTTGAAGTGCTGGGCTCCCTTTTTGTGCCATTTCATTGCAGGTGTCTTAAGAGCCTAATTCAGTTTCTTGCTCTTAGATTTCCACTCCCTCATTGTCAGATGAGACTGAGAACTCCTAATGGTGTCTGCCAGTGCTATGAGAGAAGAGAAAATACTACTACAGTCTTTTAGCTGTGTCAATTTATTTAATGCAAGCTGAACCAATGGGATTGGATTTCATTTTGTAAGTTCAAATCTTTGAGTTGCAAAAGTTATGAAAGTAATAGGTATTTAAAGAATGTTCCACCTTGAAGTGATTTTTCTTTTCTTTTTATTTTTTTGTATAGTTTTTATATGAGTCTTGGAATTGCACAGCAGCAGTTTAGGAAGAAAAACATGAAAAAAGACAGGTGTTCAAAATGTTTGAAAAAGACCACACAACAACTATGAGCACAATTTTTGAGAGTTTCCATGTACATGATGCGTGAAGCCATAATTCCATGAAAACTCAGGTTTGGAATATTTGTTGAGTTGAGATTTAATATGCTGACCTATTCTCATGTCCTATTCAACTGGACTATGAAAAAACAATATAAATGAACCCTAGTCTTGCAAGAGTGTGAAGGATGATGACAGTACAAGATGACAAGAGTTTCAGATATTTGCCTTAATGCCTCTGCAGTTACTCACAAAGATTTAGTCACAAAGCCTTAAATGCCTTCAGTGTGAAGACAGTAAAATAAGGTCTGGTTACACTTAATTAGGAACTGCAGGTTACTCCTTGGACACTGAGCTTTAAGAAACACTTGAGCTCCTTAATATCTTAGTGATTGTATCTATACTGCTCACCAGGTCCATGTATTGTTTGAAAATGCACTGTAGCTTTTGTCCTCTTCCTAAGGCCACTAAAGTTTGCTGTAGACTGTTCCACTGAGTTTAGTTTTTTTTCAGTTCCAGTGAAAAGCATTGTTCAATGTATATATACATATGGTACATCACAGGGGAAACCACTCAGCCAAAATGATTCTTCTAAAGAAATTTGTTCTTCTAATGATTTTTTGGTTTCAGTGCCTCAATTAGGGAAAGTGCTTAGAGATCATGTCAAAATCAGTCTTTCTATACTCTAAAACGATAGATCTTCTGCACAATACCCTATTATGAAGATTCTGTAACAACAATCAGCAATTTGAACTTTCATCTACCAGATGGTTTTGTGTGTCATATGTGTCAGATCTTTAAACAAACATTGAAAAATAACACATTTTCAAGTGCCTCTGCTCCATTTATAGCCTATCTGGTAAAAGAGTGTTTAGCAGAGCAATGGCTTGTACACTATGGAATGAGGAGTTTAATGGCTCATACATACTTCATTTGAAAAATATCAATAACCATTCACAAGTCTTTCCTTGCATAAACTATATGAAAATCCCTATGTAAATGGTGCATAGCTTCTTTATGATTCATGTTATGGATTGGTTGGTGTTGTGTAGTTTTGGTTTTTTTGTTTGGGATTTTTTTGCTGTTAAATCACTTGTAAAAGCTTGGCTTTTCTTGCAGGGTTTAAAGTAAATTCCCACTGGTGATTAAATACATGTTTCATTCCCTTTAAACGTTTTCAGTTACATAAATAAGCTGTAGGAAATACTTTGTTTTGTCCCATTATTAAAGTTGAGAACAGTCATATAGAAGTAGTCAGTAATACCTGTTTGGTAGATTGTCAGTCTAATTCATTCAGCCAAATCCAGAAACCAAAACCAGAGCTGTATTATAAAACTCTTCACTGTTTCTACATGGCATTTAACTATGTAAAAAGAACAGAGATTCAGAATGCTGATTTTAAAGTGTTTCCTCAGCAGAAAACCACGAGTTTAATGGTGTTAAGCCATGGCCAACAGGAGCACAGAACAGTGACTTGGACAAGCCTGTGATGAGTGAAAGATGCAGTTTTCAATTTTTATTTAACAGCACTTAGATAGCTGTTATCTGGCTATCCATTTGGGCACACTGCTCTCCTTTGGATTCAAACTAGGAATAGGTAACTGATGTGTGGAATGCCTGAATTTTTCCCTGTTCAAGGACCACTGTGTAACTGGTTTGGCCAGCACAGCCAGAGTGCATTCTTTCTAAATGCATGACAGTGTAATATTAAAGGATACCATAAGCTTCTTAAACAGATCCAATACTTTTATAATCCCCTAATGTAGATTAAGACTTTCTAGAATAAGATTTACCCTACTGTTTCCAAGTGAAAGACCTGAAAAATAGACCTCTTGAATGAAAAGAAGCATTGGGGGTATGTGTGTGTGTGTGTGTGTGTGTGTGTGCGTGTGTGTGTGTGTGTGTGTGTGGTGTGTGTATGTTATAATTTTGTTACCTTGTTTGTTACTTTTTTTAGTTTTACTGAACAGGTAACTTGGACAATAAATATTGTAACACAAACAGCAAAAATTAATAACTGCATGAAGAACTAGCAAAAAATTGTCTTTCCTGGTGGGCAGGAAGTTCTTTTATCCCCTTTTCACTACAGGTGCCTGACACATTTCCAGCAATGTATCTATCAACTAATTTCAGTGCCATTTGAGCTAGGCTAAATTCTTCTGTCCTATGGTCCAACCTCTAGCAAAATACTGGAAGGTGGCATTTGAAATTTTATCATTCCATTGGGAAAGGAATAATTTAAATGCTTTAATCCATCTTTAAAAATATCAAAATTTTAGGTGAATTTAGGGTTATATTTTGCAGGATTTATTTCCCATTCACATATGTCAGAACTGAAAATATTTTAGGTTGAAAATTTGGTTTTACTTTCCTTATGAAAGGTTAGGGTTTAGAACTCCAGTATGTGACTACAAAATTATTTTGTTGAAGACAGAACCTGGTCTTTTGCACAGAAGAGCTTTTTTTTTTTTCTTACAAGTTATAATTAGCAAGGGTGTGGTCACAGAAAAGTGTTAAATTTTTGCCCAATCACATCTACTTTTCGTCTAAAGTGAAATGTTACCTGGTATTGTCCCACAAAGCTTATGAACATAAGGTTTGATTGAAGATTTAATAAAATTAACACTACTTTCTTATTTTCCTTCTTTTCTTCTTAATCTTCTCTTCAAGATGAAACTCATCAGCACTTGACAAAAACTGCAAATAACAGCCAGATGCAGGAGCTGGTTTTATCTTTTTATGCGAGTATGTGGTGCTAATTAGTGCAAATTGATTAAACTTTAATTGCCTGATCCATGGCTAATTAATATTTATAAGATGAATGAGCAAGAAAACCAGACATTTATTAAAACACTTTAATGATTTTTCATATGTTTTGACAAAGCAAAGCAAATAGATGTTATGAGTTTAGATGTGCCAGACATAAGTACAGTATTTCTTACATTTTCTATCAGCAGCAGAAAACTAATCATTTTCCTCCACAAACTATGAAAGTATTTTTTCTCTTCCATACAAATCTTATGGTGCAATTTTCAAGTTTTTACTGGATAATGCAATTTGTTGAACAACAGGATGACATAGAATTATCATGCCTCATGCTACCAAAGACACAACTACAACATAAATAAATTTGTGCTCAAGTCTGTTTTTTAAAATGCACTGAATTGAATAACTCAATTTCTCCCAGCTGTGTCTACCTCAGTTGAAAAAATATTATTTCAACCCCAGTCTAACAATACTGTTTTCTACCTATCAACAGATTACTTCTTTCACTTCTGTAAAGGATTATCTCTCATTGACATACAAAATGAGACAGTAATTCTTTCCTAACTTATTAATATAACCCCAGTGCTTTGAATGCACTGTGTGAAAATGAGGCAAAGAAACTCGGCTTGATATCATAATGTCTAAAATAATTTAAAATCCATTATGATACTTACTTTCTCTCAGTCCAGTGGGAAGATCTGTTACTGTTTTCCTTCATTCTGATCCACCAAACTGGATAACCTGATAAACAATTGTTTTTAGTAGGTCCCTTTTGGAGATAGCCCATATCAAATCAGGTTTTCATTTCAGGAAAAGTCTTCACCTTCCCTTAACCTTCCTACATCTCTTGCCTTTGGACCAGCCCTTGCCTTAATCTAAAAAAGAAGCAATTGGGATGTCCAGAGATGGGGTTTTGTATACACTAATAAAAAAATAGGAAAAATAAAATATATGTATTTTGCAAAATCAAAAATTATCTAGATTTGTTTTAGAAATGGCTAATTGTTAGAAGCTAGAAATGAAGCCAGTTAGATTTCCTGTTCTTTGGTATAAATGACATTTGTGCACACAAACATCACCAAAATCTTGTGACACCTACAGCAACCCAGCCAGAATGATCTCTATCATGTATTATTTGGTAGCATAGATGTCACCTTTTCTTTACATCTCCAAAGAGTAAACTCAGGCTTGATAAGTACAAAACCCCAATGGAACCCTTGGGCTACATTTTATACAGCAAATAAAATGATATTGCCTCTCTTTGCATAAAGATGAGCTAAATTCACTGACATTGCTAACTAAAAGAGGGTGATCACTAACTACAGGACCATTTTGTACAGACTGGCTCACAAACACGCTGCTGCAAACTTTCCATCTCAACATGTCTGGTTGCAAGTGACAAGGAGGACAGTTAAGGCGGTGAGCAGACGCTAACTGCTTTCTCCCTGGTCCTCTTTCAGCAGCTTAGATGCAATCAAAAGACCTCAGCAACTTTAAATCATCTCTGAAATTCCAATGCACTGTAAGGTTATAGTGTTTAAACTTGTTGATGAAATTCCCTTTCTTTTCATTTTCTCTTTGTTTTTGTTTTATTTTTTGGGGGGGTTGCAAGGTAACGTAATGAATCAATTAATTTTGTTTAAAAGTCATCCCCAAACAAATTCATTTTGAGAAGTTATTGTAAGTGAAAAACACTGAAAACTTTCCCATATTTAGTGCAGTCAATTAGTAATTCATTTCAGATAATACACTTTTGAAGCCCTTCTGCCCACATACTCACACACCCCCCCCACACAGTTTTTTGATCCACTAAAAACATTCTGTGGTGAAAATTTTAGTAAAACACTCTTACTGTGATCCAATTAGGCAATGCAAAAGGACCCCATCACACAAATATAAAAAAAGAGAAATCTTTTCAGAAAATAAAAATCACCTGGACTATTAAGTGATTTGCCATAGCAAATTATTAGAAGACTAGATTAACTTTCACATTCAGAAACAATTTATAAATAAATACATCTAAGCATTAGAGAAAGCATTTTAAATGGATGAATAAATGTGTTAGCCTGTAAAGCAGCAACTATAAAAACTTGAAGGGCAGAAAATAATAAGTCATTCATTGTGCACATGAAGAATTCAGAAATTTTCTGCTGAACTCAATTACAGATATCATTATGTACTATAATTTCTTAGCAAGAATTTGAATTATGCAATAGATAGTGGTTTCTGGAACACATGGAAAAAAACTGTACATATATTATGGGGCTCTGTGTAAAGAAAAATCCCAGGGTCATGGAACAGTTGAAGTTGAAGGAGCACTGAAGGTTATCTTCTTCAAGCCCCCTGCTTTAATAGGGCCACTTAGAGCCTGTTGCTCTGGGGCATGTCCAGACAGCTTTTGAATGTCACTCTCAAAATAAAAAAAATTGTTTTCTTAATCTTAAATAATCTAATAAACACAATAACATAATCTGCTTGTTCATACCACAATGATTGTTATAAACACATGTTTTCTTTCACTGGCCCTAAAGCTCAATATGCGTAACAAAAATATAAACATACATTTTAAGTGGAAATTCAGGGAAATTTCACATATCACATGACAATTGCACAAAAGACTGCTGTCGTTTAAATCAATGAAGCTCCAGAATAGATTAGTGCAGACTAAATCCAAATAGAAACTTCCCATTCAGATAATTTGCTACTGAAATCTTGATTAGGGTTAGGATTATAATGGGTTCAGCACTAGTGTATAATTCCAGCCAGTTTTGTCCAGCATGTCTCCTGATCATGCATTGTTAAGGTTGAGGGCTCCACTGAGGGCTAGGGGTCAGGTAAGTTATGCCCCTGAGCTTTAGGAAAGCAAACTTCCAGCTCCTCCAGAAGAACGGACAGTAGGATCCCCTTTGTGGTGTCCCTCAGGGGTCTGTACTGGGACAAGTGTTATTTGGCATCTTCACTAAAGGCACAGACAGAGGGACTGAGGGCAGCCTCAGCAAATCTGCAGATGGCCCCAAACTGTGTGGAGCAGTTGACACAGCTGAAGGATGGTCTGGCATTCAGAGGGACCTGGACCAATGAGACCAAGTGCAAGGTGCTGCACCTGGGTCAGGGCAACTCCTGGTATCAGCCCAGGCTGGGGAAAGAGCAGATGAAGGGCAGCCCTGCAGAGAAGGACCTGGGGGTGCTGGTGGCTGAGAGGCTGAACATGACCCAGCCATAGGCACTCACAGCCCAGAGAGCCAAACGTGTCCTGGGCTGCATCCAAAGCAGCGTGGGCAGCAGGGGAGGGAGAGGAATCTGCCCCTCTGCTCTGCTCTGCTCTGGTGAGAGTCCCCCTGCAGTGCTGCATCAGCTCTGGGGTCCCAGCACAGCAAGGACATGGACCTGCTGAAACAAATCCAGAGGAGGCCACCAAAATTATTAGAGGAGTATGAGGATATAAGGAAAGGCTAAGAGAATTTGGATTATTTAGAACAAGGGAAGGATTTGGGGAGACTTTATTGTTCCAGAATCTGAAGAGAGTCTACAAGAAAGACAGAAAAAACTTTATACGAGGTCATGTGATGATAAGAGAAGGGTAAATCATTTTAAACTGCTAGACAGTAGATAAAGATAGGCGACGTTTGAGGTATGCAATTGTATCCAGATATTAGATATAAGATATTTGAGTGGAACAACATGATCCCTATGCAGTATTTGTTGAGGGTAGGTTTCGTTGGGTCTTTTTCCTGCTTTTATTTTGGTTTCATTTCCTACAGAAATGTGATTAAACAATATAATAGAAAGGCAATTCTAGATTAGGGGTTTTTATTGATAGAGAACAAAATAGACTATATAAATGTAGGACCTGTCTCACCATTTACTCATTACCACTGGCATACTTGGAAATTAATATGGCCACGTGTCTGACATCCATAAAAACAATAATTTGGGAAAGATCATTTTCCAAACTGTGTACAGTGTCAAAGGTTTAGTTCATATACTCAGTCAATGAAACTTCATTTGTCTAAAATAACATGTCAGGCAGGAATCTGATGTATAGGACATTAAGCTCCATAAATGCACTTACATAATGAATAGTGTCTTCTACCTGCATATGATGAGAACATTTTTGGATAATTTTCCAAAACAAATAAATATTTTCAACCTGCTCAGTTTCAGTTAAATGCTTAGACCATTCTTTTCTGTAGTTGTTTTAAACTCCACTCTGATTTTTTTGCAATTATTAATACTTCAGTCATAACGGTGAAATAGATTCAAGTCTCTAAAAGTGTATCATAAATGCATATTTAAAATAATCCCCAACTAAAACCTAGTTTGTTGTTTTTAGGTAATTCAAACAGAAAATAACAATCATGAAAAAAAAAATTGGGAGGATAAAAGAGAAAAAGAAAGAAATGTTCCTGCCTAAACATATCAGTTGCAGGTTCTCAGAATCTTCCCATAATATTTAAAAAGAGATAAAATTTGCAGAGTATGTCCCTACCAAGGAAGGAAGAAAATGGCTCCTTGAACTAACTGACCAAAGATGCTCTTGCAGACAGTGCCATTCTAAGACAAAGAAGTAAAAATGCATTCAAGATTTTTATTAACATTCTCAATCACTTCCTTTGTAATAAAAGAATAACATTAACAGAATTAATAGAGGATTATAAAAGACCATAAAATTAAAGGATTAAACCTGTTCCCAAACTAGTATAAAACATAAAATAATTCCAATGCAGTGTCTTGTACAGGGAAATACTGATTTTGCCAGTACCCTGGCTGCTTTTAATACAACATACATGAATGTCAGTGTCATCTGTGTTTCTGAAGTGACTTGAACTTCAGTCTTTTATGTAATAAGCAGCTTTTTCACTCTTTTTTTTCCTCATTAAAAGAAAAAAAAAAAGGAAAAAAAAAGAAAAGACATTTTCCTCTCTTGAAATGGTCAGTTTCTTCTTCTGTATGTAAGGGCTAGCAGTCAGTTTTGGATATACTTTATTTAGCTGTTCAGCAGCTAAATATGTTCTCAAATAGCCCAACTGGATTATGACAATCTTTTTGCTCTTGGCTTTTAGTAGAATAAATTCAAAACAGCTTCTTGTCATTTGTTTTGCTGTTTCATTAAACTGATGACCTGCAGCAGACCACATGGAATTTTTAGGTATAAGAGCCTATATGCTTCTCTATGCCTATGTAAGTATGCATGCATGTATGTGGAAATCTATTTCCATTTTTATTTTTTTCCAGTAATTGAGGGAATTCATATTCTATTTTTGACATGCAACCTTCTTTTGAAAGACTCTTGAGTCTGCATTCACTTCTGCTGATTAATGCAAGCTACAAGACATTTGAAGTCCTGGTCATCTTGTCAGTCAGCCAGACCAGTAAGACTGTCCTTTTGTTCGTGAGTCTGGGATTGCTGTTCATGAAAAGCAAAACTGAACAAGGAATGAGGAAAATCTAGCACATATCAAATGTGTTTGGAATACAACTGAATCAAGGAAAAAAAAAGTCAAATATTCCCATGACTCATAATGTACTTAAAGCAGAAAGAGATGATGCAGAACTATAGTGAACTTTAACTCCAAGATAATATTATTGCAAGAGACTGTTATACACAGTTCAATTTATAAACTTATCAAAATCTATTTTAAAAGTAGTTAAAATGCATATACATTTTTCATGTTGGAAAAGAACCAAGATGTCTTTCAGCTGTGACAATTAAAAGGGTTGCTAAAATAACGGCTCAATTTTTTTACTTGACTATTTGTTGATAGTTTAGGATTTTGACACATCATTGCCCATGCCCTTATATATTTTCCCTCTTCTTTCATCTTCACTACTTCATACATTTTTCAAAGAGAATTAATGATTTTTTAATATTCAACAGGTACCATAGTCCTTTCAGTTTCTGCATAGTTTCCTTCAAAAGTTTGTTTGTGTTCCAATATCCATCCCATTTTGATTAAGAATTTTCAACATTAAATAGAGATATCCTGTCACAGTCATAAGGTTGTGCCAAACTGGGGAAAAAAAATTGAAAAAGAAGTCAGGGCCAGTCTTTGACCTAGATCCCAGCAACATACATTTTCTTATGTACAAAAATCCAATCTTCTAAGAGCAGATATACCCAAAAGTACACCTAAAAGAAACCTAACTGGAGGAGAAAAAGTTCCAGAGGGTTGTAAGCCACTGGAACAGGCCCCCCTGGGAAGTGGTCACAGAATCATCTCAATGGAGTTCAAGATGAGTGTGCACAACATTCTCAGTCTTTTAGGGATGTCCTTAAATGTGCAGGGCCAGGGGCTGGACTCAATGTCCTTGTGTGTCCCTTCCAGAATAATCTGTGCTGCTGTGATCACAGTCTATTTTCACTAATCAGTGTAAATATACCACAGACAATGGGACACATAGTGGGAAAGCAACTTTTCCTAAAATTAACAAAGGTTGATTTTTTTGAGTATTTAACTGGCTGGACAGAGGTTTAGACAGATTTGCTCTAAAACTTCAGCAACACAAATTTGTATTTTTCTGATTTTGTCTCTGACTGTATCTGTGAAAAGGGGACTATGATACTCTTCCTCTTTTACTGTTTTCTTTAGCATAGTTGGCTAGAGTAAATTTTCTGTAGTTAATGTCCCATCTAAAAGAGTAAAATTAATGCAGCAGAGAAGTGTCCAAGAATAACATTTTGACTAGCTGCTTTCAAATATCAGTAAGTTTGATGGTTTTCTTGCAGGAAAAAAAAAGAAAAAAGAAAAAAGAAAAAAGAAAAAAGAAAAAAGAAAAAAGAAAAAAGAAAAAAGAAAAAAGAAAAAGAAAAAAGAAAAAAGAAAAAAGAAAAAAGAAAAAAGAAAAAAGAAAAAAGAAAAAGAAAAAAGAAAAAAGAAAAAAAAAAAAAGGCCTAGAATGAAAGATTACAAAGAAAAAATTATAACTGACAATCATGTTTCAGTCTTCTTTGTGAGCATTACTGTCCCTCCCCATAATAGATAAATATAAGTAATTAGACCAGAAGTTTGCTCTCTCTTACCTTTTCTTCTCCAGCCCTTCTTTCTGCTTTCAGCATCAGATGTCCAGCTGTGTTTGCCCAGAAAAAAGCAACTCACAAAACACTGAGAAGCTAAGAGCTGACATTACAAAATTCTGAGTGTCACAACCTGTCTCTGTCCTCCGTCAAAGTGATACAACTCTCTCCCTGGCTATGTCAAGTGTTGGGTTGCACCAGCATCGAGCTGAACTACACCACAACTGGACCTTAATCTTTTAAAAGGCCCTTAATGATCTGAGTGCTCAATTCTAAACTGTTCCACAGGTAAATCAGTTACTGTGTTAAGTGAGTCTGCAACTAGAACAATGATAAAATTTACCTCAGCTGTTCATGTAATTCCACATTTGTACTGAACACAGTGAAATTTACTGATTATAGGTTTTTACTTTTAAAAAATATTACTTTATTACCGTTTGTTCACTTTTAAAAATTATTATTTTAAAGAAACAAAATCAGAAATACACACCAAAATTGTAGAACATATTTTCAGGCTTTGAAAAACAGCTATCACTTTGACTTCAGTGGATCTATTCATTTTTCTCAGGGATGTAACAATTAAATAGATCTATGAAGAACTGAGTATGAGGCCCTCGAGGTCATACTGGATGTGTTTTCTCAGTTTGCTCATGCTGAGCTAAAAAGCTGTTGTCTAAAGCAGCAGCAGCAGAAAGAAAATGCATTAAAAAAAAAAAAAGCAGGCTCCTGTGAATTTATGAGGAGTGCATCACAAAGACAAATATTTCAGCCATGCAATTCCATTCGGCCTTTTCAGCTGTGTGTCCATAGCAAGTCAACGGCTAAATTGAAAAATCAATTCCAATTTAAATTATTGGAATAAAGAACACCAGGAGTCAGAGATAAAATGGCTTTGTTCTCTGAGATCCTTTTTAATTGGAAAGTTATTTCTTCAGGGTATTCTAATGGTTCTGAGGAAAGATTGCAAAACAAAGTTGATCGGCTGGGGGAAGGTTAATAGCTAATGTGCTTTTCTGGCTGCACAGCAGCCTCCTGTCTTTATGACAGCCTCCACCATATGTGAAAAGAACCACAATTCTAAATAATTTGATACATATGACTGTAGTGTTTCCCTCCATTTCCCAAAGAAATCCTATTATGGATGATACTCTGACATGTTCATAGTGGCCTGACAGACATTCTAACCAGAATTTCTTTGCACACAGGTGTTTATATGGTCATATGCTTAAACGTTCCATGGTGTTGAGTGGTTTTGCTGAAGATTAATATGATTTTGTAAGAATCAGAGACATTTTAAATAACACAATGATAGCTGTATATATGGAAAGAACTCTCCTTTTATTTCAAGACTATTGAAACAATAACCAAGGTGGACTATCAGCTACTGCAGGTAGAAAAATTGCAGCAAAACTGATTACAGGGAGGAAACAGAATTATGCTGACATGGGACAGAGTGAGAAAGGAAAGACAAATCCTTTCTGGGAATTAAAAAAAAAAGAATTAGTAAAAAGTCATTATGCTTAAATTAAAACAGAACAGAAAAGAAAGCCTTGCTTCTCATGCAGCCAGCATCTAGAAGTGTCATGGTTTAGTTATAACATCAGTGTAACCTTTGCTCTGTTAACAGGAAACTGTTTAGGGCAGCTGTAGATTAGAAATCTTAAATGGGCATTTAATTTGAAATTATTAAAACAGTTATGGTATGTGTTAAGAAAAGTTACTGAGGTTTGCTTAGTATATTTAATTAGTGTAAAGGAGATAAATCTAGTTGCCATGTAATGAACTGAGAACTGCAGATACAGTAAATGTGTACTTACGTTCCTATTATTAATGCATTAAACTTGTAAGAATGTTTAGGAATTTAATTAGCATTTAATAAGATAGCTATAGCAAATTACAGTAGTTAGATGTTAAATGTAAATTAATATTTTTAGTATTTAATTGATATTAACTAATTAATTACTGTTTATTACATGGCAACTAGATTTATCTTTTATAGAGTTATTAAATCTAAATTAGAAGTTCTATTTTAACTGGCCTCTACTCAATTTTAAAAAATAAAGTATCTGGGATTATCAGGGTTTACCTTCATGGAGAAATTTGGTAGCCTGGGATATTAAACCTAAAACATAAATTATAAAATTACATACTATATAAGTAGATTAAGTATCTTCACACAGGGGGAATATTATTCATGTGCATAATTCCAAGAAAATGAAATTATTCAACTGACTAGAAATCTTTTGTTGAAGTATTCCTTATATTAGGCAGCAGAAAGAGAAAAGTTTTCAAATAAAATATTTTGAATGATCAAAAAAAAGTTCTCTCATGTTGTTTGGAACTAACTTTCCTATAGCTCAATGGCATGTTAGAGGAGGGGATGAACAATAAGGTTTTAAAAGGCTCTCTACATAAGATAATTGTTTTTAAAAAATAGTACCACAGACAAAAACTTATGGGTTTTGGATGTGGAGTACTTTGGAATTTCTAATCTTAAAAGGGAATTACACTGCTCTGCATCCACATTTGCACCTTATACTTACAGCTATGTAGTACTGGTGCTAGGAAATAGTTTGTATGCTAATAATAGCTAGAGCTTATAAGAACTTATTTCTGAGAGAAAAACAATTTACACAAGGAAAAGAGAATGTGTGCTAAGCCATCTAGTCCTCTCGTATGCCAAACAAGAAGTTGCTGTGAGCTCCTGGGGCTGTGTTTCAATAAAAGGCTGAGGCACCTAAAGCATGAATGAGAGGAGTTTGGCTATCAGCTTTAACTCAGCATGCAACCTCCTTCACCACCTCAAAGTCCTACAAGTGCTTGCCCAGACAGGGACGTAGGCAGAATTTTGCTATAGGAGAAATACCACATAATCATTTGTCTAGCATGTAAGGCTGACTGGGATGCCTCAGCTGGAGGTGTCAGAAGCATTAGGACTTTCAGGAAATTCACTTCAGCCCTTGAGCTTTTTGTTCTGCAGCTGTGAAATATGGAATATTTCTTACAATTGTGGAATAATCTCCCGTTTATTAAAAAATTATTTACAAAGCCTAATTTATCTGCAACTTCTGTAAATCTTGTATATTTTATTACTTTTTTTTTTTAAATTTATGTCCTTCTGGATAAGAAATAAAGATAGCAAAATCAGACTACAGAAAGGCCTCGGGGAGGGGGGGCCATCTCTAAATCATAGAGATTGTAGAGAGTTGCAAAAAAATCTTACACTCTGATTTTTTTATTACATTTATTGCTGTCTGGATCCTTTTAACCTTTAAAAATTTTATTGTAAAGCTACTCTGGCCTTTTATAGTTTCTTTCATTTTCCCTTGTTATTAGAATAATACTTTCTTGTAATTTAATCTTAGTACTTCTTATATGTCAGTTTCTCCTCTACAGACATATTCAACTACTTCTCATTGCCATTATCCCAGTATAAATAAAAAAACTGATTTTACTGAAATCATCAGCAAAGCACAAGTGGCTTTGAGTAGGCCAAGAATTCTGACTGTTCTTTAGCTCTCCACTATTCTTAGTTCTCCATTTTTCTCCACTTATATTACTGGTTCTTTTACAGATCACTTAATTGACCACATAGTTTACATCCGAGTATCTGAACAAATACTATGCTCATCCTCTTTTCTATCAACACTTCCTTAATGACAAAGGCTCTGATTTCTGGATAACCCTCTGCCTGAATCGTGACACTGTCCTCTACAAATCTGAATCATGAATGTCTTTGGTGATTCATGGCTGGATGTACTTGTCACCCACCAGATGGCTGCACAGCAAAAGTTTCCCATGAGTACAGTGCCTGGAGATTTCAAGCTCTATGATAGCTGGTCCAGGAATATTTCATACTTGCTCTCGTCAAGCCTTCAGGGTCTATAGCAGATGCTGCTGCAGTTTATTTATTTGAGTGCTACCATACCCCTACCATTATCTCACTGCCCTAACTGGTTTAGTAAATATTTTAGATCTATATTTCTAATGCAGAGTAAGTAGGGTTTAAATTATAGGTTGATGCATCTGTCAGCATGTGAAAATAATGCCTTTAAACTGAAATTTCTGCTCATCCGTTTCACAGAGGATTGAGCTCTTTTGAGATGAAAAAAAAACCCCAACAAAACCCAATCAAACTAAAATCACAATAATGTGAGAACATAAGAATTTATTTAAATTTGTAAAAAAAAAAAAAGTTTTAAGCTGCATTATTTCTTCCGTTACTTTACAATTCATTATCTCCTAAATAAAATTGAATTTGGATAGGTAAGAAAAGAAACTGAACTTACTTCTGACAGTATTGACACTCTTTGGACAATTTCCTTCTGTACTTGTAATTATCATGCATTTCTGGCACTCATTTTGCCATTCACCTTTGCAACAAAATGGCATCTTAAATTTCTTCTGCCATGATTTTCACAACTTTGTACATTTATGCTATATAGCTATATATATGTATGAATAACCACATATATGGACACATATATTATTAAAGTCCTGAGTCTACTAAGTTCTTTGTAAAGGACAAGGATAATTAGGTGACTCAATGGCCACTCAGCCACTGTGATTTTAGAAAGCCAGATTTTCAGCCTGGGTGTGTGTAAGGAAGATGTATTGATGCATTTGTATACAGCTACCTTTTCTCTCCCATCAGTACTGATTAACATTTTACAGTAGTCCAGACAAATTCTCCTTCTCATAATCTTCCTAATAAGATATGACTGTACAGAGCCCATGTACACCACATTTAACTTGGTGAGGCAGAGAATGTATGTGCCTGAGGTTACAAAGTGCAACATCTAATTATTCTATTCTGTGCTGATTGCCCTGTTTGGAATAATATGCATTTGAGGAAGCAGATGTATGTATTTCCTCGGTTTCACTTAAATCAAGACTTAGAAACATTTTTAAGACCTTAATAGTTTTAAAATACTGTTGAACGTGTTAAAACTCAAACTTGAAAACATTTGACATGAATTCTTTAAAAGATTTTGGACTGCATAACCATCAATCTGCAATGCAGGACTTAGAGACAGCAATCCCACCTGAATCATGCTACAGTTGCTATGTACTTGCTAATATAATTTATCAAGCATTCTAAATCCACATGACACAAATGTACAGCATTCAGTCTGAAAAAGTTCATCAAGAGTTGTAAGTAAAACTGAATGAACGCATTATAAGCTCTTTCCATGTGGTGTTTTCCCCTATCTGTCTCCTTAAAACATTTCACACTGAATGGTTTCCTGCGTGCTCTGCTGCAGATTTATTCTTCTCCTGATGCACGCATGTAACTCCCCATTAATGTTAGTAGGAATGAGATTTACGTATGTGCACTGAGAGGAGAACAGACCCCATGGTATTTTATTCGCCTGTACAGCATTATAGCCTCTGAGGATAGATTTGATTTTTTTGTTGTTAGCAAAAAAGCAGCTTGACAAGTAGCTTTTTGATTGATAATACACTGGGAGTCATAATTTATATAATCTTACACCTGCTAGTGAACATAAAGGTCACTTTAAAGGTGTGAGTTGTGTGTGCTGGGGCAGAGCATAAACCGGAGGGTCAGTTTTCAGTGCTTACTGTGTGACAGAGACACAGACAAAAACTCCTACCATTGCTGATAAAATTGAAAATATCATGGCAAGCATTGTAATTAACAGCAAGTTTCCAGAACTTGACATTCTGAGCAAGTGTCATTCCCTAGGTTATTACAGAGGGAATTAGAGTGGCCTTTCACTGTCAAACTGATATATACCATTGGAGCATTGCTGAAGAAAAAGTATCATTCGTGATGTCTTTTCAGGATTTAAACATCTGCTGAATTCCATCTCTTTCTATCATTTTCTGAAAATAGATACACGTCTCAAAAGGTCTCTATCTGGGGCATTGAGAGGATTCAATATTTCAGCATTTTCCGTTTTGTTTTTTTTTTTAATAAATTATTCTCTGTGTAAAAACTGTCTTGTAGACAGCATCAGCAGGACTTTCTTAAAGCTTAAATATTTTTGCTAGGAGAATGGCTTCCTGAAATGTATTCTTATGATTAATTGCTGGACATACTCATTTTTCTAAAGCATCCTCTTAGTACACTGGGGTAAAATAAGAGAAAAAAAGCTTTCATACTATAAAATAGCAATATTTGTTCTCATTCTGTTTTTTGCTTATCTCTATTTTTTTTCCTAATAGCCTTGCAAATGTATGAGGAGATAACTGAATCTTGAACAAGGCATAATTTGATGCTTTCTTGTTTTAATCTTCATCTCCTACTGCAACAAGAGGGAACTGCACTTTCAGAACAGGGACATATTCTCCTTTGTGGTTTTCAGTCAAACAGTATGTGTAGTGTATGTGTACTAACATACTCACATTTTGTGAATTTTAATTACACAATTTCCACAATTTGCTATAATTATTAATAATATAATGGATGGGTTTAATTTCTCTTCAACTTCCATCTGGGAAATAATCCAAAGCCAAAAAAAAAATAAAGCCACTGAGATCTGCTTAATGTGCTTGGGTGTTCTGATCAGTTTTCTCCAATCTCTGAATATGATCCAATCTTGAATGTGTTTGGTGAATTTGACTTCAGTATTGATGTTTAGGATTTCCAGTTCATGCTGAAAACTCCTGAAGTCCTCTAGGTGACTGGATGACTGCAGTCTCTATCGATTTGAATCATTTGTTTGGGTCAAGAACAGAGGTTTAGAATTTGGAAGTAATATCTTCAACATGGAGTGTTCATTGTCTCCTGTCATGAGAGGAGAATGTATCTCTCTTTTCAGGTTGGGGAAATGGTTACAAGAAATGACTTTTGACATTAATGGAACAGGGGAAAAATTCACTTTCCATGGAAATAACTGCTTTTAGGCCTAGCTTTGTCTTCATAGATCACCATGGTTTACAAATGACCTACAATAAATTAAGTAGACACCTCCGCAATGGGGATGAAAGTCCTGGCAACACTGATTAGTTGTGGCAATTATTTTAGAGATTTATGCAGTGTTTGCCAGAACCTTCTATGTCTTTACCATTTTATCTGTGATATCAGGTTATGACAAAAATGGAAAAAAAAAAACTACATGAATAAGAACTAAAAAAGAATTTTGTATCATACAATTTATCAGTGTGTCTTAATATGAGGGAATGGAAAATATTTTCCTCACAGATATGCTATTTTAATATCATTTTGTAACTTTTATTTCAGTATCTTCAAAAATAGCAGGTATGACATTATAGAAAAAATCAAGCAGAACCACAAAGGAAGCTAATTTGAAATGATATGGTAATATATTTTATGTGTATACATTTAAAATTTGGGTTGATATTATTACACTTAGTTTGCCCAAAGATATTTTTTCCTACATGATGGTAATTCAATTAAGTTAAAATCTTGTTATCAACTTCTGTACTGACTAACAAAAGCTTTTATGTGTCACAAGCAATATTCAACAAAATCTGCCATTGTTGTTAAAATTGCCATTCAATATTGTTCACAGGAATTTAAATTTTTACTCAAAATTGAAAAAATAATTTTGAAATATGGTAACATTAATAATCGTAAATGATTTTCCATGCAAAATATCAGAGATTATTATTTTTATCTATCCAACTAAATCTTCATTAATCACTCAATAAAATGGCTAAATAGAGTACTATTTATATGTATTTGTCATTTGGGATGTATATCCTCTTATAATAGCATTTTTGTCTGCTACTGCATGTTCAGGGGAGGATACAATTGATTCAGGAAGGACCACAGGGATTTTTCATGGAAGTGCAAATGTAACACCATATTTTATGGCTGAGTATAGTTTATGAGAGAAAGCTTTCTGTGCCTTAGTGTAGAGCATGAGAGCCAATTTTTAACACTAACATTGCTGATTCCCAGGCTGATGATCCAAACCTTGTCTTATATAAAGTTATTATTCATTATGTTAGTTTAAAATAAAGAAAACAACAACAGAACTACTTACAGAATTGAGTAATGACTTCATTTTTTCTAGAAAAAAGAAATGCTGTAATCATTAAACAAGGTCAAAGTGACATAAATACACTGCAGATCCAACAGCTCAGGGAAAAAAATAACAGTTTGAGCAGATCATGCAGGAAGATAATAATTCTCGAACAATTTCAATTTAAAGATTTCTAGTTCTGTCTTATTTTTTTCCCAGTTCATGAAATTTTGGAAAAGATAACTACATTGTTCTTTTGTAGGTATACTGCAGAACATTTCCTTTGACAATAATTTTTTAACTGTCGTAGAAGACACAACAGCGATCATATTATTTCTGTGTTGGAGCAGATATCTGCCTAATGGTAAATAAGAATGAATTTTCTGTTCATGGAAGCTGAAGATTTTTATTTCAATTAAAAAACCATGAGTAAAAAGTTAATGTAAAATAAAGTTCACATATTTCAGAAGAAGCATTGAATTTGGAAGGGACGTGTTGAGATAACCTAATCCAAGCCCCCTGCTCAAGTTTTCAGCTAGAGCAAGTTGCCAAGGGCTGTATCCACTTGGTTTCTGAATATTGCAAGGGATGGAGACTCCATATCTCTGGGCAAACTATTTCAATGACCATTGTTGCAGGAAAAAAAAAAAAAATTATTGTGTCCTGGTGGAATTTTATGTATTTTAATTTGTGCTGATTGCTTCTTGTCTTATTGGCTTGTCATGGGCACTACTGAAAAGTGTTTGGCTGCTGTTTCTTCAGGTCCTCCCATCAGGTATTTACATACATTTATAAAAGCCCCTTGAGCATTCTTATCCCTAGGATAAACAATTCCAGTTCTCTCAGCTTCTCCCCACATGACAGGTGCTCTAGTCTCTCAATCAGCTTTGTGACCCTTAGCTAGAATCATTCCTGGATATCCAGCTCTCTCCCATACTGGAGATCCCAGCACAGGATCCAGCAATTCAGCTGTGTCTCACCAGGACTGAGTAGCGGGGCAGGATCACTTCTCCTGACTTAGGGGTAATGCATTTCCTAATATCCAGGAATTCTGTTGGTGCTCTTTACTGCAAAATCACCAAACATTTATATAGCTCCTGGTCAATTTGGGGTACACCAGGACTTGTAGATCCTTCTCTGTAGAGCTGCTTGTCAGCTGGCTAATCCCCAGCATGTGCTAGGGCAATGGATTATTCTTCCTCAGGTGAAAATTTTTGCATTTCCTTTGCTTGAACTTCATGAGGTTCCTGTCTGCCTGGCTGAGGACGATACGGGTCAGGCATCCCATCAGTCTCTGTTATGCAGTACTTTGCTTCCAGTCACCCAGTTTTAGTTTTGCCCCAAGGGACAAACATGTACAAAAGTAATTCTCAAACACAGGAGGTGTGCTTCTCGCTACCAACTATGAATGAGATTACAGAGCTGGAAGAAATTGTTTAATCCAAGAGTTGTGCTGATATTTAACCATAGTTAAAATGGCCAGTCTGAAGCAGAGGTTAAACATAGGAAGATTTGAAAAATACTGATTTTTTTTCCCTTGACATTCAACCATGCAAGCTTTGAAAGTTTTGCAAGGGAAAAGATGTTTTTTAGCCTAGAACTGGTATGGTTTGTCTCTGCTTGGTAGTCATATAAATTATAAGAAAATCATATAATCCAAAGAGATTGGGTGTCTCTACTGAGTCTCAATTGTAATGCTTTTTTTTTTCCTTTTCTCATTCTCATTGTCTTACTACACACCCCTTTATATATAGTTTTACATACCTAGAATATTGTCGTCAAATCCAGTCTTTTTCCACATACATCCTAGCATGAGATAAAGTTATTTCAGTATTTAATTTTGCATAGTTCTACATCAAAAAGGAGAAATTAATGTCTTGTTGAAAGTACTGATTTCTCTTGCTGCCTTGACAGCTATGATCAGCAACAAATAGACAACAATATGTACTTGATATTTGAATATTTTCAAAATCTTTTTATACTCTGGAATTATCCATTTTTTTTTTCCAAATTAAATAGTGAAGCAACACATAAGAACAGAAGTAATGCACTATTTTATGCACATCAAAATGCAATGCACATCACAGTATTGTTCTAAAAAAAAAAAGTATATCTACAAGTTGGGAATTAATTTTGATTGTAAAGCAAATCTTTTTCTCTCTGAGGTCTACCCACATAGGTTAGCTTATCTTGACATTAAATAGCTTTTATTTTCAGAACAAATGAAAATACCTGAAAATATGAAGCATGTTATGCTGGAAGTCAACTCATCCCACTCCTATGCATCACAGATAAAGTTCTTACTTTATAAGAAAATGTCATGTGAATCTAGTCATGGACATAATAGCATGGGACTCCCCAAGGAAACCAAAAGCCCTTTTGCCTTCACTATATCTTCAAGCACACTAAATGCAAAAGGCAGTGACATCAACGGTCCATAAAAGCATGACCTTCAAGTTGATGGATTTTGAGTAATAAAAGGCCTCAACAGCAGCTGACATATAAACATAAAAAGAAGTTTTAAGGACAACCCACTTTGGCGTATAATGAGCAAGAAGTTTAATACTGTTTTTACAGATTCCACAGGCTTTGCTGTGCTAATTTCACCTGAGAATATTTCTAAACCCAGAAGAGACTGGGGACAGGGCAATGAGTATGGGATTTAAGATAATGCAGGTATAAATTTGGGAAGAAGGATGATGTTGAAAAAGATGAAGATAATCTGTATCAACTGGGTATCAACTGAAGGTAATCTGTAGGGGATATATATACATATTTGTTTCTGAGAAAAAAAATTATTATCATGTATCACAAACAGTATTTTGCAGCCAAATTTTCCCATTAATGTCTTGCAAGCTTTGGAATTACTGCCTTGAAAATGTATTTCTATATTATAGATGTTGAGCTGTCCAATGAAATAAAGCTAATAAAGTAATTTGACTAAAGCAGGTAGGCAAGGTAGGGGCAAGGCTTCCAAAATGATCCCAAATGAGCAGTCCATCCATTCAACACCCTCGTGAACTGATAGTGTCCCAAAACATAAAAATTGCCAAGAGGGGGCAGCAGCATTTTGAGTCATAGGATCTCTCCTCCCTCCAGTGAAGTCCACAGAAGCTGAGGTACAAGCACCTATTCACTTTGCAGAGCTCTGCTAAATTGATGTTGAGCATGAGATGATAGCATGATGCTGTCAATATCTTAAGGAAAAAGCAATTGCTTCCACTGTCTAAGAATAGCAGGCCTTGTCTGATTTTTTAGAAATTCTTCAGGTGAAGCCCAATTAAAAATCATAGAAAGTTTGAAAAGCTTTCAGTAGTCATACACCTCACAAACAAAATGCCATAAATAGTTATCTACTAATTCCAAGTCATGACAGTATGCCATCTACTATCAAAAATTTAGAGTAATCATGGGATGAAGTTTTATCACCTAAATGCATGGGCGATTCTCCCTGAACAGACAGGGATCAACAGTTCTTTATGCATTTTAAGTAATTACATGTGCAATACATATGCAGATGTAAGGCAGATTTACATATGCAAAAATGCAATTTCTTGTCCACCGACAAATTTTGACTGTCTATGACTGCAGCACCACTTTGAATTCTTTGCATACACAAGACTTCTAAATTTAAAGTTATTTGCATGCAGGGAATAAATTCCTGCAGTTCTGCTAAGATGCTATGTTTTCCCAAAGCTTTCATCTACCTATATAGTTTCTTATGCAATCACCACTTTCACGGTATCTAAGAGGCCTAATGACTCCTTGTTCTGCCAGGTTTGCACTTAGAGCTTTTTATTGCCACTCTTTAGAAAGGTGTTTGAACTGTGGCAGGTAGGACAATCCAAAGACAGATCTCATTTCAAAGTATTCTGAAGGGAATAGCTAGTAAAGAAGAGCAGTGATTGATGCAATAGAAGACATAAGAGGATTTTTCTTTTTTTTTTTTTACCAGCTACAGAGAAGTCTAGACTCTTT
Source organism: Serinus canaria (assembly GCF_022539315.1). Taxonomy (NCBI): domain Eukaryota; kingdom Metazoa; phylum Chordata; class Aves; order Passeriformes; family Fringillidae; genus Serinus; species Serinus canaria. The sequence continues at coordinate 63,643,623 of NC_066313.1, forward strand.
ACTTTAAACTTGAAGTGTTAAAGGGGACTCAGATCTGATCATCTCAAAGTCTCTAATCTATGCAAAAAGTGGGCATTGATGTAAAAATAGTACATGTATGAACAACTCAGAAGCATAGCTGGAGTGCAATGTGTATTTGTGGGTCTAAATACTTTGAAAATGCTTGTTCCTGTCTGTGAGACTGGCAGAAGGTGAGAACAGTCAAAGATCTATTCTGTGAAATTTCAGCTCTTTCTTCCTTGTGCACTACTTTTCCCTTCTTATTAGAAAAGTAAAATCAGAGAAATTGGTGAAAACCACAAAATCATTTCCTTGCAAAGAGTACAGATATATATCTAAGCCTGTAAATGTATAGCAAAGTGTGCAAAATATTCCTGAAGTACAGCTAGGTACTATAATTTTAAATTTGCATTATTTTAATTGTTCAGTGTTAAGAATACTGAAAGAATGATATTTATTCTCCTAGTCACAATTAGTTCTGTAAATATATTCTGTCTCATCCAGGTAACTAGATATGTGCCTTACTTTTATTTTCCCACACATAGCTGATTTAAATATTTCTGTGACCAGAAAATCAAAACTTTAACTGTAAGGGTGGGGATTTGACATTTTAATAGAAGAAACATTTAGTATTCACCTTCCATTACTTTAAAGCATGGATTATTAGGAAAAAAAATGTTTCATTATTCCCCTCAAGAACTGAAATAAAAGGGAATTTTCTTGGCCAGCACTCCTGAGATACAATCTCATCATTGCTCCGTTGGAAGGCTAACCATTTTCTCTCAGGCCATCAAAATTGTATGGGACAGAGGAGACCCAAAACATACAGTAAAAAGTGGGTTACAGAATCACATTTATTCTTTTCAGAGATAACAAAACATAAAGTTAAGTCCTAGTAAATTATTCCTCAAAGTTACATTGTCCAGCTAGCTGATTCAGGTATTCTGAAAAAGATGCTTACTAAATCCCTAATCATATTAACTTTATTAGTCCTGTAAATTTTCAGATAATTGAAACATTTAATTGTAAGGTATGTCTTTACAGAAAATGATGCATCACAGTCCATAGCAGTGTTCCCAAATAGCAGAAACCTTCAAAGCATGAATGTTCACTCACATAGATCATAGAGATGTAAGGAATTGAAGTACCTAATTACAATATTTAATGGTACCCTGCAAAATGCTAGAGCAATTTCCACCCCCCCCCCCCCTCCGAGATCCAGCTCTTTCAGTGTGACAAGACTATGGTATAAAATACATAAATGACACACACACACTGCAATTGTGATTTCTTTGATAAACTTCTCAATCCCAGAGATATTTCCCTTCAGGTAACATTGCACTCTGGATATACACAGCATGAGCCAGAAAATTTAGCAGGACTCTATCATGTCAAAGTGTAACAACAGCTAGAGACACACAGAAAAAAATGTTCTGGTTTTCTTTGTTTGTTTGTGGGTGGGGGTTTTTTGTTCCTATTCTTTTACAAAACCATAAGCCTAACATACGAAAGCATATTCAGCATTTTTTCTTGCTTGTATTATAGATATGATCTTATCTTAGTCTGTTTTATTCATATATTAATATACTTTTATTTCTTTGCATCTGAAAAAAATGCATTCAATGTTGTAGTATATCATTAAATTACTGGATAATTTTACTATGCACCTAAAATCTGCATTTTCCCCTTCCCTTCCCTTCCCTTCCCTTCACTTCCCTTCCCTTCCCTTCCCTTCCTTCCCGTCCCTTCCTTCCCTTCCCTTCCCTTCCCTTCCCTTCCCTTCCCTTCCCTTCCCTTCCCTTCCCTTCCCTTCCCTTCCCTTCCCTTCCCTTCCCTTCCCTTCCCTGACAGCTTTACACAGGTCTGTTCCTCTAGAGTGATGGCAAAAGGAACACTTTTAAAGAGACACATCAGTCAAAGTGAAAATTTGATGAGTCAGATCCATCACTGTACAATTAGCAAATCATGTATCTGTTGAGTTGAATCAGTACAGGCCTGATGGAGTTCATGGTACCACTCCAGTTTGAAGTAGTCCTATACTAATTTCTACTATTTTAATTCAAACAAGATCTGATAGAGCCTTATTTCCAGTGATCACAGGAATGGCTGATATATTACAGCTATTTCCTTTGTAAGCATAAGGTCATTTGAGAGCTCAGATTTTATTACTGTCTTCTATATGTTGGGAAATACTGACTTTTTAACAGCAAATAATCACTTCATGAAATTTAAAAATGGCATTTGTTTTTGGCTAGTTATGATCCTGTTGCCTAAGGCTAGATCTTGTTCTCATTTCAGTCAAATGGAAACTAGTCAGTTCCATTTTTCAAATTGTCTTGCATTAATACAGTGCTGAAATGTTTGAATTGGGGCTGAACAATAGAATTATTATTGGAAGGGAAAAAGCTATCCTGATTTTTATTTAAAGAAATGCTAATTAAAATCATTTCACTGCAAGTATTTTCAAAAACTTTAAATCTGTGACAATTTAATTTGTCTTTTCTTGCCTAAAATTACCACGTGATATCTCTCAGACAACTTTTGTTTTGTTGCTTTGCCTTCCTTATCAAAAAAGAACATCTCAGGGAATACTGATTATTATATTTTTCTATACTGCATGGGCATGAGGCCTCTCAAACACACCACCTGCCTATCTTTCCCTCTCCTAAGGTAACTTTTGTAGACATTGGTAAATTGCACTAAGACATTTACATTAGTATCCAGTAATCACTATGATTTGAGGGTAGGTAGAGCCAAGATTTTAGGGACGTGTTCACCCAACTTCAGCTGTCTGTGATGTAGACATCTACATATGAGCTACTTGTCTGAATTCTGCTAAGAGGCAGTGCTCAGAAGCAGACACTACTGGAAGTACAGTTCCTCTGACCTATATTTAATGCCTGCATTAGGATTAAATGAATGATGAGAAGTGCTTATTCCTCTCTGCTGGCTATATAGGGAATCTAAATGACAAGTTGAAATAAAGACATTTATGCTCCAGACATCTATATTTTCTGAAGAATGATCCTTAGACACTGGTATGCTGTATCACAAGCTGCAGAAAGGGGATCCACTTGTCATTGGGCAAGTCAGTTCATCTTTCTGTTTCAAGTGAAATGCAACTGTGAAGGACTTCAGAGAAGTGACTTGCCAATGACACCCATGCTATGATTACTGACCCAGCAGACATAAACAGACATGTCTTATTTTCTCCTGTATTACTCTGTAAGCTAGTTCACATCTCTTCAGTGTGCATCCCTGGAGATTGACAAAAATTAAGCCTATGGAAGAGGTGCATTACTGTTGAGTTAAATAATTTGGATGATGGAAGATGCTTTGGTCCATTTAAGTATGTTGCTGTGATAAGTGATAAATGTTTATTGGTTTAGGAAAGAAGCATTCATATATTATGTAATTGGCCATACAGAATTTATTTTAAAATTTTAAGTATTGAATGATAATCTACAGCAGATCACCACATCTTCAGATGTATTAGTCATGTCCAGACAGATCTAAAACAATTTTATATAACAAAAATTATTCTGCAGGCCAATTCTTCTTATTCATCTTCAAACTTCCACTAATGACTTTAGGTTATTTCCCTAAAAGCAAACTAAAAAAAAAAAAAAAAAAAAAAGGAATTAGATTAGGCCATATGTCAATAGCCTGTTACCAGAATGTTTATATAAGCAATTTTCAAGGGTGAAAGAAAATATGCCATTCACTTGGAAAAATGCATTTATTTCAAACTGTGAGGACGTATATCTTATTATAGAACATATGTCATGGGAATTAGAACTCTGACACTTGGGAAAAAGCTACATATCATTTTCATATGGTTACCAATGGTCTTTAATGTCAAGGAAGGTAATTTCCTATGTCTTGTTTCAAGAAGATTTGTTTGGGTGAACATAAATAAGAACTTACCTAAAATAAATTTTACTGATTATATTACATTTTATGAACATTCATTAAAAGTGGGGCCCACAATCCATATGAAATTTACAAACATATTTGCCCACTTATATTTTCAGGTAAAATTACTGCAATGTTCTCTTTAGTTTAGATAGGTGTGGGTGCAAAAGGTATCTACACATCTAGGAATTCTTCACACAGATGGGAACACTAGTGATACTCATCTAATTACTCCACACAGGTTCTTTTATGAAACAAATATCACCTTTACTCTGCAAGAAACAGAATCTCACCACTAAAGGATTCCTGAGAAGAGCAAAGAGCTGGATTCTGTTGCAACTTACCATGAAAATACAATACAAACCATAAAAGCATTTAGAAACTTTCAGTTGTTCACTTATGAATAAAAAATATAAGTTATGTCATATTGTCAGTGGAATTTAGTTTTGTTTTGGGTGAGGTTTTTATATAAATACTCTTGTATTGAAGCAAGTTTTAGAGGTGGCCATAGCCATTGTTTTCCCTTGAAGACAACTAGATATTCATTTAAGTTCAGCTTAGTATTTTCTAAGTATTGGTAAACTGAGGCACGGAGAAGGTAAATGATTTCATGAAAATGACAGTAGCGATGAGTCCATCACCAATTAGAAATAAATGTTTTTGTAAGTCTCAGTTTCCCTCATTCACTACAAGAATCCTCTGCCAATAAAATAATAGATAAGTGAAATACACTAAATTGTTTCAAACCTCAGAAACCAATTGGGTTCAGGCTGTGGGTGAAAGTTCAGATTTTATTTTATTTGAACTTATTCACCCATTCTTAATTGGAAACTAGGTTGATAAAATGACTAATTTGAAAAGTGCATAAACTGTAAAGTAGTAAGATTGAGGAATATGGACACATATATACATTGTAATTCCTGCCAAAAAAAGTTTCACATCTGGCTTGGGCTAATGGCCAATAAATTTATTACTGGAAGAAATTACAAATGTTGCTGAACACTGTTACAACATAGAGATGAATCAGACTATAACAGAAATAAAGATAATAGAACATTTCATCTGATATTTCACAATAGTTATCTAGTCAGAGGAAACTGTGAAGCTTGATTGAACAAAAGATAAAGTTAATACTACCTAATCAGAAGAGACCATTATAGATCAGTGAAACTGCAAAACAGAATTATATGACAAGGGGCAAGCCACATTATCTAAATTAACATTTTTCCAGCATGAACAAGAAGGGCCACTGTAGGAAAACGAGAGCTAAATACTGTGGCCTGCATTTAGTCAACCTGAAGTAATTATTAATTTATGGTTGTCTGTGATTTTAATGAAAATGAAAGCTGAGAGGAAAGAATTGAGAGAGATAATGTGCCGTGAAATTGAGTTTCATTTATTTTGGGGGCCACCTTTTTTCTTTTCTTTATTTTTTATATTCTCATTTTGTTTTTGCTAAAGGAAAAGAAGCTAAGACAAAATGTCCACGTTAAAATTTTACCAAGGTTATGTAACGACTCACATACTTCCATTGCTTTAAAAATGAACTGTTAAAAATGGCCAGAGACTGAACTCACTGGCTTTCTCTGTTTGTAGCTGGAATGACCAAAGATGTCTTCTTTTCTACCTTTTCCAGAATTATCACTTTTCAAAGTCAGCATTTTGTGATTGCAATTTTGTCATCCGACATCCAGGTTTGCCTAATAATATTTACATCTTTCATGAATACTCTATCATCAACAGTCTCTTGTGGGATTTTGGAATTCAAAATTATGGACAAAATCATAGGCAAGCCAGATGGATAAACTACAGTAGCTGCCTTTTAGTTTCAATGTTCTCTTTCCACTAATAAACTGGTGAAAATCAATCAACAGGTGCTGTTTTGACTGGTAAAAAGAGCCTAAAAGGAAGGGAAATCACATTAGCACTTTTAAAATGGATCAAGTTTTGGTTAAAGGAAAGTTTGAGGGGCACAAGAAATAATGGCTTTAAAAGCACATGGCCCACTTCATTGTGCTTGGGATTTTATAGTCACCAGCCTGTACAACACCCACAGTCTTCAGTACAATTCAAAAGTATTACAGAAATATTTGTTCATTCTGAACTGGATGTGACTTCCTTAAGAAGTGAGCATATACTTTCTAGAGTTGTGTAAGAACAGTTACAGGGTTTGCCCTTTAGCCTCTTTGTTTCAAAAATTATTTTCAATATATTTTGAGACTCAGACTCTTATCTGCTGTCAACTTTTAATGATATTTAAGATACTCTGTGATATATCAGACATAGATCCTAGTCTGGCAGATATAATACAGTACCTATGAGACACCTTTGTCCATCTCAAATGGTAGCTGAAGTCCAGATTATCTCAGGCTATCTCAAAAGGAACTAAAGAGCTGGGTATGACCAACCAATCCATGCCATGTTGGCTGCACCAATTAGATTTTCATTGACTTTAACAAGAACCCCAGATCCTCTTGATTGCCTAAAAGCTATAGAGAAGTCTGAAAAAAAAGCCTGCAAGTCAGAGAATCCTTTATTTTTTCTACTAATTTTGACTTTAAAAGCTACTTCTACATAAAGGAAAGCTGAATTCTGCTGTTAATTAAAAAGAAAAAACAAATAAACAACAAAAAATATCCCAAAACCTTTTTCTTATAAAACATTTTTGTCAGGATTTCTCCATCCCAAAGAGGAAAAATCATGTACATTCTGGTTTAGTGACCACCAAAGTACATATAAATTAAGCGCCCTGTTCCAGCCAGGACAAGGTTAGTTTTTACTGTAGCCAGGAAGGGGCATGACAAGGACCTGGAGGTTATTCTGTACCACCTCGTGACCTGACAGGAGCAGGGGCAAGGGAACCTCTTCCAGGGAGTAGGGGTCTCTTCCAGTGGAGTAAGCATGGCAGAGGGAGCAGCTGGGTAAAGCCAGTCCTGAGCATTTTTCATGTGAATCGCTCTCCTCTCTCTTGTACCCTATGGTTGCTGTTACTCTTCATTCTTCTTATCCCATTGCTGTTTCCAGTAAATGGTTCTTTTCCCAACTTGAAAACTTCCCCTTTTGTGCCTCCATTTTTCCTGTCCATCCCATCACAGGAGAGGGAGAGAAGGAGGGGGTGGGAGGGAAAGCAAGCAGCAGTGTGACTGGGACACAGGCTCATTGGGAGCTCTGAATTGTGGATACCATTCCCAAACCATGACATCAAGAATGGTTTTTTGTGGAGGAGGGGGGAAAAGAGGGAGGGAGGAAGGCAGGCAGGCAGGAAGGAAGGAAGCAAAGGAGCAAGAAAGCAGACATTGATTTGTTATACAAACTGTAAATATAATAATGATTGCTTTGAGATACTTTCCTACATTCACATCAAATCAGACCAAAATATAAAGATAGCTATCTAAGGTTTACACATGTAGAAATACATGCTGGCTGACTCAGTAATGGGACACAGGACACAGGACAAGGAAATCTGATGTGATCAAAGCTGACATTGAATACAAGAGACGATGTATTTGCTTACACTCTGATTATCATCAGTTATTACTGATTAATCAATTGACTCAGGATTGAGGTTGAAACAGTGGAGAGATGTGGACAGATTATCCTCCATACCATAATGTACAGGTTTGAATCAATCTGTAAGTTTTGTATCAATAGGCACCAGGCCAAACAATAAATTTCTCAGTATAGTCTACAAAAATTTGATTATTTAATGTGTAACTCTTTCTTTTGAAAATAGAAATTAATTCATGCAGAGAGATGATGTTTGAAGATTATGTTTTCTTTTTCTACTTGGTGTCATACATGTAATTTCTGAATTTACATACAAAGAAAATAAAAAAGCAAATTAGGGAAAGGTAGAAAAATGAGCAAAAAATATTTACTGAGGAATCAAAACTTTGATTATAAATTGTTATAATTTCACATGATATTCCTGAGTTTACCAAAATATTTCATAGTAATGGGTTAATTTAAAATAACTTGGGGAAAAAAAAGAATTTTATCATCAACATATTCTATAATTATTTTCTTCTTTTCTTGATGGTTTTTAAGTTTGGGGTTTTTCCTTCCATGAATAGGAGTAACTTTTAACTGCTTACTGTAATGGGCCTGTTCCTAGGCACACAAATTTTTAATAGATACCTCATGGAACTAGATTGAATATTAAGCACATTTTGGTGAACTTTTGTTGAACTAGAACTCAAAAAAACCCACTCTCACTTCGATTTTTAATCAGGAGAAAAAGATACAATGTTTCTATGGTTGAGAAACCGCCACCCTGAAAAACTAGAAGCACTCCTTCAATTGCAGGGCTTTGAATCAGAGCTGGGCAGAAGCCAGAGTCCACAGCTGATCCACAGAGAGAGAGCCCAGGGCTTCTCTGTGACAGCCTGACACTCTCATTTTCAAGACTAAGAAGATACCCAAGGACCTGTGCTACTGCTTGCCTTTGCTGCTGTTAAGATAAGCAGAACTTAATAAAGTGACAATAGTTTCAGTACTTTTACGAAGAGCTGAAAAGTTTTCTGTCGTGAAATTGATAAACATGATAGAAATACATGGGTTAGGTTACTGCATTGCCTGAAAACCTCTCATTTAGATATATTGCATTTGTTTAATTAACAGAGTCACTAGCTTTCCAAGTGAACGAAAGTAAAAAGCTCCTACACATTATTCTCCTTTACTTTCTCATTAGCTGCAGCACTTTCTGACAAATATTGACCTGTAATTCTTACCCTGTGCCAGAGAATTAAATAAAATATGAACTGTGCACAATATACACCATCTGTCCAATTCCACAAGCTGGTTAGTATGTTCACTCCCATTGACTTTACTTCAAGCCCAAACTTCTCACAAACAAGAAATACTCATACATCACAAAGTATGCAAACTTTTCTTGCTTTTGTATTGCATAGTTCAAATAAATTTACTTTTTCTAATAGTCTTTTTTATCCTAAATTTGATCTTTGCGTGTGTTCTCTCCCCTCCCAAACTGGCTCATTCTCAGTCTGCTTATTCTAATCTGTTCAGAAATTCTTAATTACCGATCTTTCATATTTTCAGATACTTATGCTTTATCAGCTTCCTAAATAATGCAGAATTTTTTTTTCAGTAAACTACATCACATTTCATTTAATATATATTCATTTCTCTTCTGGTCAAAATGCTGGGTTGAATTTTCCTTGGTATGACAGTGTGATACCAGCAGATTTTGTCTGTTTGCACATTTAGGTACTTCAAGTATTAAAAACAATTTTTTTTTCAATTTTTTTCTAAAGTCTTTCTTTACTTATAAGGACTCATTCTTATTCGTGCTTGCTTGTTTTCACTTGTCTTCATGCACACTTCAATCTATAATTAATTCATCAATAACAGAATTCAGCTTACTCCAGTATCAGATATCAGTTATGTGCATTGTTTATTTTTTAATTTCTGATCTTGCTTTAGTCAGCTGATCCGTTTGAAGTATTTTACAAAGGCACTGTATATCAATATGTCATATTTACCCTTTTGACACTGGTTTATGCAATATGTACAGCATATTTTTATTCCTTCCCTTAACAGGTGGGAATAGATAGAGCTCTTTCGCCATCTCTAATTTTCTTCAAAACCTTGTGGATCTCTCTTCTCTCCTTTTGAATTCCTCCTTTCAAATCTATCTTTATCTGTGCATCTTCAGATTAAGATATCTGAATACAGACATGTATATGTCAATATCCAGGTGTCAGCCCTGTGTCCAAGGTTCCTAGCAGCCAAGATACAGTCAATAGAGTAAATGGAGCCTAAAGAGTTTCCCCTCGGGCAAGCACCAGAAGCTGGTCAACTGAAATGCTTTCTAGGCTTCACTGGCTGACTTTCTAAGCTCTTCATCTGTTTATAGCTAAATTTTTAGCTTCTGGCTCACATAGAGATATATAAATTCAGGTGTCAGCATGAAGCTGTATTGCAGGTTATGGTCTCAGTCCAGCTCCCCCATCATCTTCCACAGACTGGTTCAGTCCTGTGTCATGTCTCACAGCTGGATGGAATTAACTCAGAAGTCTTCAGTCCTATTAGTTAGCAGGTGTTACCCATTTTTGAACTGAATTGGAACTTCTACATCCTTACGCAAAAGAAAATTCACATCTGTTAAGCTCCTAAGCACCCACCTTTATTTTCAAAATAAATCATCTATATGACTCTTCCCATAACTTCCTTCTTTGTTTTACCAAGCTTAGAAAGGCACTGGAGATGCATATTTATGTATCATGTGCCTTTCTTACCTTTCCAGTTTTCCTTAGATTCTTGTGTGGCAAGAACACTAGCTGGGACTTTGTGACTCCTTTAATCCAGTGTTTTGGTTCCAGAAAGCTCAGGGAAAATGTATAACAGTATCAAGTGCCTCCAAATTCAAGAACAACACTTTGTCTGTTAAAAAATCCCATGCTCAGAAAGCAATCCAGCTTTCCAGAACAACACCACGTTTGGAGGTTCTTAACACAAGAACAGATAGAGGAAAGGGAAATTAGAAACATTATTTTTACTCTTGTGGTAAGAAAATTTTCCTTTTAAAGTTTTATTCTGTACAACTTTCAGTACTACGCATATGCTTGAATCAGGTGATCTAGAAATAAAGCAATTGCAACCAATTGCACTTTTGCTCACTCTTCCGTCTCTTTCCCTCTCTTTCTTTCCCTTCTGCCCTCTCTTTTCTATTCTTTCTATATCTCCACCTTACAGCCTCTGCTAAATAAAATCTGTGTTATTGACTTTGGAGTATGGTCTCATTTGCACCTTAATTTGGGCAGAGGCATCTCTCATTAATCATATCTTAACAATCTCAAACAGAATTTTAGTAGAGTCAGGAGATCGTCTATTCCTGTTTTCCAAAGCTGTTTAGTCCAGTGGATAGTCTCAGACTCAGAAGAGAGCAAACACAGAGACAGATCTGTCCACTACCTCCAAGAACAATTTGTAGTTATTGTTATACTTTTGTAAAGAAGTATTAATATGGTCTGCAGCTAATGAAAGATGTGTTTAAAATTCAGGTCATTAAAACATACATGTTTCCTTCTCAATCTTGAAAGTAGAATTTTAAATCAAAGAGAGATGCGTAGAGAGTGAGTGGGCAATCTTGATACTTTTACAAGAAAATTACTCAAACAGGTCCTATGTTAATCCTAGAAGATGTCTGCACTCCGGTCAAATATGCTGCTTCTGTAAGGGAGTGCCACCAGGTGGAAAGAGTGTGGGGATGGTTTAAGGTTTCTCAAAGTAGTGACTGTGATATAATATGCAAGATGAAGGTGGTGAGTGCAGCAGTATGGTGTTATGGCAACAGTGTGTGAAGAAAAGCGTGCAGCATGAAGGTGGAGAGCATGGGGTAACACTGCTTTATGGACGTGCTTGGGGTGCATTGCCTGGTGCACGAGTCTTCCAAGGCAGTACCCAGTGGGAAGCACAATGAGTGTACAGGGTCTTATGTATCCCCATGTAACAGGGAAATTCCTTCCATATTCCACTGAGATTATTCTGCACCCACACCTATCTTTTGCCAATATCTAAGAAGCATTCTTTAGCTCCTTGCAGTGATGCTATATTTACACTTGATAGTTAGCTGTAGATGGATTATACTCTTCTTCCTCAGGATCATTTGAGGAACTTTTCATAAGTCTGCATCGTCCATGTGTTTTAATTTGATATGCTGTGTTCTCAGAGCACCTTTGTGAAGACAAGTAATGAGCCATCAAATCAAATAAAGTTCCTTTTCAGTGTTCTGCATGTTAGCAAGATTACAGTAATTTGAGTCGATGTCTTACGTTGAAATGTCTAAAATCATTCTTTAAAATGGTGTGAAAAAATGTTGTGTTCTTCAATCCATACAAAAAACATGATTGTGCTTCTGACCCTAAAAATACTTTTTCCTGTATCTCAACTGATATTTAAGAAGACATCCAGATTGAAGATTCACTTTGTTAAACTGATTAGCTAACATACCATCTCTCATCCCCTTCTTATACTTTTGATTGAAATATTTATAAAATAATTGACAAATTCTCCAGGTTATTTTATTTTCTTAAGAGTTCTATGTGTGAAATATGGCAAACATTCACAAATACTAGCCAAAAGGAAGGAAACTTCTTGCAGTTAATATTCTTCCTAGTTCCCGACTTGAATATTTTGTGTGTGAGAACATTATGCAGAGTTTTAAGAACTCTATTTAGCAAATATTTTCACACCACAAAAATAAGGTAACAGCACTGCTGAGAAAAATTGACTGAACAGAGAAAAAAATTAAAATTGAGTTATTTTAAGGGAATTATTAATGGAAATGCAAATATTTATGTCCCTCACTAAATTTGATGAAGGACTAAAGAAGTGGTGGACTAAGAGATAGTAAATGCCTATTAATATGTCTCTGTATGTGGCTCATTTCAGGAGATCCAAGCAACCTTGGACTACAAAATACTTAATATGGTACCAAAGCACCCTCTCTAGCATTCTAAAATGGAATAGGATGATTGAATTTCATGCAGCAGTTTATCCGTATCTGGGTCTGCTATTCTAATACCCACAGGAATCAACAGCAGAAATTCTCTGATCATAGAATCATAAATGGTTTGGTTTGGAAGGGACCTTAAAGACCATTTAGTTACACTCCCCACCTGCCCTGTCACAGGCAGGGATGGCACGCACTAGGTAAGGCTGCTCAAAGCCCCATCCAGCCTGGCCTTGAACACTTCTAGGGATGTTCCCTGGTATACATGAGCACATCCACCTCTTCTCTGGGAAACCTGTTCAAGAGCATCACCACCCTCACAGGAAGGAATTTTTTTCCTTATTCCTAATCTAAACCTGCTCTCTTTCAGGATAAAGCTTTTAACCCTTTTTAGTTCAAGAGCATCACCACCCTCACAGGAAGGAATTTTTTCCTTATTCCTAATCTAAACCTGCTCTCTTTCAGGATAAAGCTTTTACCTCTTTTTATATAATCCCTATCAGAAAGAGTATAACAAGGATGACAAGCTTGCTTACTTACACTCATCTCCTCATTGTATATTAATTTATTGAATACAAATATAAATGAACATTTATAAAATTTGCTAGCAGCCTGCCATTAAAATATATATTTAAGCATTTTTCTCAGGAAATAAATTTAATAACTTCTTTTGATACTATTACTACAACTTTTGAGTGAATATAATGGTATAAAGGTTCAGTTGTCTATGTAATTTTTGGAAAATACTTTAATTCTGGGGACTGTAGTGCCAAACATGTCCATAGATCAAGCTAATTAGGAATTTCTATACATATTATAAGTTGCTTTTCACAAAAAATTCCCTTTAACTCCTGGCACATGTGCCTTGTATAGAAATTCTGTAACTAGTTAGTGCCATACTTCTAACAAATCAGTGACGTCACAAGCAGATAAATTAATCTAAAATGTGTGATAGAAAATACAACACCGCTCTTCAGAGGTTTTACCTTTGTTTATTGAATTTAGCAATTATTTTCTACCTTTTAACATCTACCTTTCTTCTGGGCAAATATATACTGAGAATTGTACAGGGTCTGGCTGGATTGTTAAAAGTCATTTTCAATTAATGGATGAATAATAACCATAACTTGCAAACTCTGTGACTACTTGAAACTGAGCCCAAATGTAACGACAGTCCTCAAAAATCATGCTTCTTGTTTCCAAAAAAAACCAAAAAGTATCGGTCTAATTCTGTCCTCCTATATGTCATATGAATTTCCCATCATTCTCAGTGCCATTATTCAAGGAAAGTAAAGCTGCAGTTTTGTTTTCTTCTTCCTCTTTTAAATTTTTCAATACTTTAATTCACTTCTTATATCTCTTTATGTCAGGATTTTTTTTCTCTGCCTAGGTAATCTGCAAGTGAAGATCACTTATGAGAAATACAATTAAACTCTATACCCATTTATCTAGCACTGATCCAAAAACATTACCAGTTCACAGGAAGAGTAATACTATAATCTCAGAGCTTTGCTTTCATTTATTTTTTTCAAAACCCTTCTGTAGTATTGTCATTACAAACCACCTATTGCCTCAGTATTTGTATTAATCCCTTCAAGCATCAAGTCTGTTTCTTCCTAGCTATTTAAAACAAAATATAGTACACTAAAATTCTGATAGACAATCTTTGCACAGATAGAAATAACAGCACTGGAGTCATTGCATTTTCTAATGCCCCACCCCTCCAGACATTTCAGCTGTCTTACTTCATTGATAAGCACTAAGTAGAGCCTTTAACAGCCATTGAAAGTAACCTTTCTGTCCTGTCCTCAAATTAACTCATTAATAAAGCAAAATGACAATATACTTCCCTTGATCCCATTCACAAAGTTAAAAGTAAAACTAAAGATTGAATTGCTATGATGAAAGATGAAATGGAGAAACTGTTCCTTAACTCAAAGTTAAGGCTTTTATCCTCTGTTCATCCCTGCCTTTAAAGAAGAGAAGTGCTTTCATTCTTGCCATAGAAAAGGAGTAGAATATTCCCTATATTTTACATTTTCAAGAGATCAGAGCTTTTTGTTTGTGTATTTGTGGAAGCAGAGGAACTTGGGATGGAGTTGCTTAGCTGTATATCAGAAAGTTAATGTCAGTATTTTCCTATTAATGAATTTGGTTCATGTAGGAAAGGTCATTCAGGCCATTCAGCACGTGAAGAATTTCTAAAAGTAATGTGCTTTTATTTCTAGTGAAAATAACCTGAATCAAATTCCTAAAAATAAATATTAGAATATGATGCACAATTGCATGTGTACTAAATTGTTCAAATCTCAAAGGAATCCCAGAGGATAATCTGAAAGGTGTTCCAATGGCAGATTATTTCTGACAGCAGTTAGCAAAAATGCCACAAATCTCATTTATAATGTGAACATGCTATGTAGTAGAAAAGTTACCCAGGGTACTACAGTAGAAGGTGTCACTATATGTATCTAATATTGTAAAAGGCTTGAGCAGATTTTGCCACCACAGCAATTTAGCACCTCATCAATATTTTCAACATCAGATAATTGGGATTCTTCCAAACACTGAATTGTGTAACCAAAAAAAAGCCAATAGAGAGAGAATCTGACTTAAATGCATTACTGGATTATACAGATGAAGTTACAGCACTCTTTTAGCACCCAACATGAAGTATCACTGGAGTGAAAGACTTAATGTGCATTTGTGTTTCAATGATTTAAATCATTTAAAGAATGAAATACACGGGTCTGTGATACATATCTGGTCTAGTTTTCACCTGACCTCTCATTAGGAATAAATAATATCAAAACATCTAACTTTGACACTAAGCTGTGATGCTACACTCAGCGTATCTGAGGATGGGTGACTCCTCAGTTAGTGAAACAATTGCATGTGGACTGAACAAATCCATTTGGTACATTTCACTGCTGGAAGGGCAAGACTACTGTCATTAGAGATGCTTAGGATTTAGCTAAATGTATTCTGGCAGCTCTATTAGCTATCTGAATTTGAAGGAGGTTGAAAAGTATAGAATGAACACCCCCAAATGATGCTGACTGGTAGGAATCTAGATTAATTTCTTGTTTCTTACTGATAGCTAGCAGAAAAGAAATTGTCTATAATATCTTTAATGGAGATTCATGTCAATAGATAGTATGTTCAAGATCTTCAGTTTTTATTTACCTTTTTGGCCCGCTCTGAGCCGGCTGTAATTTCAAGCACTGGTAGCTGTTATTATCATAGAACAGAGCCTGAGACTATTATAGAGGCACCATAGATGGCAAGGCAGGCAGAGCAAATTTGCAGGGGATCATATCCTTATGATGGCTATAGGAACTTTCATCAGCAGCACTGCTGTGTGTCCTTCATGCTCATTTCTTTTCTAGATACAGATGATGTTTCTCCCCGTTTCTAAATGGTGCTGATGTTTAAACAAGTATTAATAAGAGTATTCCATTCCACAGGAGTTATACTTTGGATTTTTCTGGAATTACCTAACAGAGAATATAAGAATTTGCATAGTCTAACTGGAGTGTGAATGTTCTATAGCATTATGGTAGGAACATGAGACTAAGGATGAAAAGATACTTCCACATAGGTTTATTAGTGGGCTTTTTGTTACTTCTGTAAATACCAGCTTGCACATTCAAATATCTGACCCAATTCTTCAGAAATTATTTTCAGTAGTAGGCATGCTGTTCTAGTCTTCATGGCAGATGGAAAATTGCAGCCATACTTCAAGATTTTTTTCTGGAAATTAAGATTTTCCATTTTTTGTAACTGTGAATCTTTTTTTTAATCTTTTGCAAAAAAGATTCTTTAAATCTTTTAAGCAGTAGCACTATGATAATATCCTGTGAAATATTAGTCAAAGGATATCTTTCTAGAATAATCAAGGAGATAAAGAGGAAATGACAAAAGCTTATGGTTGGACTTCTAAGAGTTCCTTGTTTTCTAAATTTCCAGGACCTACCTGAATATTTACTAGTAATATAGGATCTGCTGAGATCTCTCTTAGGATATTGAAAATACATTTTTTATGCATTCTTTCCTCTCTTTACAGTCACATATCACCTCATTCATGATTAACATTAATCAGTCTATTCAGGCTTAAAAGTAATTTATTTTGAAGTTCTGCATGCTGATCTGAAGGAAAGTATTATGGTTCTCCTTTATGTATATGAACAATGGTGAAGCAAGATATCCACTACAGATAAAAATAGTCCATTAATAATGGTAACACAGAGCACTTATAGGAGGCCTACTATCTGCAAAGCAATTTACAAACAATATCCAATTAATCTTCTCTAGTTACTCAGTGTAATCCATTCATTACCTAATGGATCCCAAATCTTTAATGCAACAGCAAAGTTTCTAACAATATGTCTGAGGGTACCTTTTGGAGCTGAAATTCTCATTTTACTGACAGTTATGTAGTCTGAGCAGAAACGCATTGGGACAATTTCTTGGACCTAGGGCCTGTAAAGCTTTACTCTCAGTGATTTCAACTCCTGGAGCAACAGGTACAGGATCTGACTGATAATAGCTCCTTCATAACAGCTAAATTAATAATTATGAAAGGAAAACTCCACAGTGAAACTTAGGGATACTTCAAGGAAAAAAAGTTTTAAATGCATAATTGTACTATACTTTTTAAAATCCCTATAAAATGGTAACAAGGATAGGTTTTCCCTATAAGTTTGAACCAGAAGATTTTTTTTTAAAGTCAGTAGAATCCTGATTAAAAAAGATATTGCCATGTTACCATGATTCCATGGTATCTTCCACTTTATTATCTGACCTGAGCAGTTTTGTAATGAGTGTGCTCTAAAACAAGCCAAGGGTAAATAGCATCAGAAACACTAATCTTGGTAAATTCTGAGCCCTTTACAACATCCTTCTGTCCTTCAGACCAGCAAGTGTTTTCAAGCACTGTCTTCTCATCAGAAGTTCAGAATATGGAGTGATGTCTTCACTTCCTAACTTAAACCTTCTGAGCTGGGGGTTGTTTTTCAATGTTTATTCTTGGAGAAAAATAGCTGGTATATGGCTAGCTAGCCAGGATTCATTTGTCTAAGGAGAGATACCTATGGTCCATGGGGATGCCATCTATTTTGTCTGTCTCTCCAGGGCCAAAGGACATGCTGGACATCTCCTGCTCCTTCCTACTGCAGCAGATGGGGCCCACGTCTCCCCAGCCTTTAGAAGGCATCTCTTATTGTTTGAGGAAGTGATTGCCTTCTATCCTGCCCCTCTGGTTTGTACATCTGCCGAACCGGTTGTGCACCCAAGAGACAGAAGAAGGCCTGCTTGGGTGAACAAGTGTGCATGGTCATGAAACTCTATGTTTCATACACATTTTCTAACACTTCAGAAAAAGTAGCTGATCTCCTTATTATGCATTGAACACAGACACATATGCATCATCTTAATTTTAATTTTAAAAATTATTTCCCTAACATTTGGACAACAACTTTACCTCTTTGCCTGTGAAATCTTTTTTTATTATTATTTATTTATTACTGCTAATCATTTTTTGGATCCCACAAGTAAGTATAATTCAATTAATTTTCCAAGCTGGGGGAACACATATTATAATATAGCGTCCCTCCATGCAGCAAGTTCATCTTTTTATCTATTACACAATTCCTTCAAATTATTTCAGTCCCCTTAACCCTCTTGTCAAGGCATTCTCTCAGTGCTGTAAGAAAAAAACATCCAACTCAAAGGCTTCTTCATTTTCCTGCAAAGTAATTCCTTTAGCTGGAGCTTTATATAGGAAGAGGGCTATGTACTCCTTAGTTTGTGCTCATTACCACGTGAAGTCAGCCTTGGCATCCCAGAATACTTGACATTCTTTGTACAGATCAACAAACCATTTAAAATTGAGCACCTAGCAGCTGAAAGGTCATGTCTCATTGTGTTCAGTAGTTTTGGACTAAGAGTGTAGAAAAAAGTCTCAGAGGCTGTGTTCCACTCTTCTATTAATCTGTATTTCTCAGCAAAAAATTGTCCGACTTCCAAAGGACGTAGTCTTAAATGGAAATCCAATTGACTCTATATTCTAAGGAAGAAAAAAACATTAAGAATTATTTGTATGCCATTAAGGATTTTGTTATCAAAAGAAAGGTGTAAGTATTTTGTGCCTATTTTCACTATTCATAATAGCAAAGTAAATACTTTTAAAAAAACCAAACAAACCCCCTATACACCCTATGGACTTCCCATTAATCTGTCCCATACTTTGTTGGCAGATTCCTTCACATTTATCAAATTCCATTGGACAAATGCATCTTGCTATCTATTCAATAGGCTGTTTCCTGTGTCATTTTGATAAGCCTTTCTAACAAACTTAATATCAGATGATTTTACTTAGGAGATTTTAAAATCTAAAAAATAAGACAGTAGGAGATTTGTTTGAATTTGATATTTCACTATTGCTGAGGACAAATTTCATGCAGATTTCATTTTTATATGCCTTTAAAAATAGATTCTCATTGACAAGATGCAATATAATACCATAAATACAATAATATAATTATTCCTGGTAGCAAGGATAAGGCTGTTAAACCCATTCCTTAAAATTTGATGGCTTACTCACATAGCAAATATTAGCAAGGCTAATTCTGTATCCTTGAGTAAGCAATCCATCCATGTTGAATTTAATTTATATACATCCTTTGAAGTTTCTAATAGAAATTATATTTTTTTTTTTTAAATTGAGGAGTGTTCTGTTAAACACAAACTTCAGTCTTATCTCAGTATAATCTTCCATCTCTATTTTCAGTTAATGTTGCATTTTATCCCTGCATTCCTCATAGTGTCTCCCACTTCCCTTTGAATGGTACAGGCACAGATTTTCCCAAACTCCCTGTAAGAGCACTATAGAATATCAGTCTGTTCTACACATTCCAAGATTTATGGAGGTTGCTGTGAAAGGTGTAGCATTTAGTACAGAGCAATAGCTACTGGATAGTTTTGCAAAGACAGCTTTCTCAGCTCTGTGCCTTACTCACATTCCTGATGAAATATCACACAGATTTTCTAACAGGCACCAATCAAAGAGGGTTTCAGCTCAGTTACCCACACAAAGACAACTCATAGCCTTCTGGAATGTTCCAGCTCTTTCAGACATGCATGTAAGAGGAAGATAAAATATGAGACTTACAGGAGATCTATGCTTTCTGGAGCAATGACTCGAATCCAGGAGAAATAGGCTAAGATCCCCAAAAACATTCAATTCTAGATGCCTGTGTTTGGTGTCTAAACTGGGACTAGATCTTTTTGAAGCAGTGGACATTAAAGATATTTTCATATTTCAGTCTCAAATAGTTTTCCATCTTTTGCACATTTTCATGAGATAGCGCAGAGTTTCAGACACCGCCCCTGCTCCCACTAACTACAAGCTGGTTTTATTCAGAGATAAATAAGGTGCCTAAGCTATTGGACAAGGAAGAATTTTTTTGTCTTCCATACTGTTTAGTGGTACTTACCATGGAGTTGGTGTATAACCTGATTTACAAGACCATGTTGTAGAAAATAAATGTATTTGATAGTTTTTCAGCATATTTAGCTGCTTGCACTTCTGCATGCTCAAACACTCTGCTTTGGTCAACAAAATAAGCTATATGAGGCCAATATTAAGTCTCCCTTTGTTCACTCTAAGATCCTGTTAGGCCTTTTAATCATTATGTTGCTCTTGGTTTCTGCTTTGTCATGTGCTGGGTTCCTCTACCATCATTTATACCCTGGGGTGCTTATTGATTCATGTACTCTTATAATTAGAATATAGTTTACAGTCTACAGGTTAACCTTTACTCTTTATATAGTCCATATGAACAAAATTAAAAGCTGACTGTCTGCTATCCTGGTTATTATTTAACCTGATGACACTTTCAGCAAAAGTCTAGTGTATAAATGTTTTCATCTATATATCCTATTTAATTATTTCTAAATTTGAATGCCTAAAAATATTTCAGCTCCTTGTTTTCATTGCTATTTTCATGCCCATCTGAATCCAATGTCACACTGCATTTGAAACTAGCAAATGGACATGTCTACAATTGACTGTCATGTTTACCTCCTGAATTTCAGAGCTTCAAATTTAGAACAATGCTGTAAGGTAAGACTCTTTCACCTAGTGAAATAATTTCTACTTCCCTCCCTTTCCCTTCCCAGAACCTTCCCCAGATAATGCCACACAGGACAGAGAACCACTTTGAGAGAAAACATGAGATACTGTGATTAAGCCAAAGCACACAACCTTCAAGTTAAAAAGCTGGCCTTACATAATGAAGAGACACCTTTACACCTTCACAAACACAGAGGCAGTTTGTAAGTTCCTCAAATATTTTTCCAGAGCTGCAAATCATTTTTTTTCCTTCATCATTTGTAAGACAATGCATATGATTATTCCCAAAATAATATTATTGGCAACCTTCACAAAACAGAGCACTTCCTGTGATGTTGATGCCATATTTTGCAAAGCTCAACTACTGCATTTTGACCAGCTCTTACTTAAAATAAAGTTCGTGTCACCAGGGGCATTCTTCAACTACTTTTACTTTCCAGTTCCCTGCCGTGTTCTCTCATTTTACAGCTTCTCAAATACAAACATATTAGCCATTTTATTGTTGCTGGGAGTTTGACTTGCAGCTTAAGATACATTTACAGCTGGAAGTTTAATAGATTTTCAAGTCTCTAAAAATATTTCTGACACTTACATGCAATGGATGAGAATGGCTTTAATGACACTTGTAGGAATTTCTGACTTGGGATTCCACAGAGCTCAGTCACTGAAACAATAAAGAGTTTTTAAAAGCTGTAAAAAACTCTGGCAGTTTCAGTTGTTCAGGAGCCTTATCAAACTAATGGAGAATTCTCTCAAAGCATTTTATGATGATTCTACTTATTATGTTCATTTGTTATTTTTTGCTAACTAAGAGAAAAAAAAGAAAAAAGAGGCTTCCTTGCTTCTTTTTCCATTAGTTTAATACTTTAATGAGGTTGTTCTATGAAGAGAGAAGAAATATTTCAGCGCTCATCAAAATTATTCGTATGCATCTTCAAAAAGGTAAATTTTAAAAAAATTGAATTGCAAAAAAAAGGATACAGTGGCACCTTAGATATAAAGTTCTGTCAAACTACAAAAAATCTCCCCATCCTGGTTGAAAACATCCTTTAAAGTATCTCAATATTTGGCACTTTCTTTGCTTCTTTCTCCTTTATTTTTTCAAGATTTTATTTCCATGTTGCTGTATGTAGTCTAGTATTGAGGCCAAAAGTGTCTTCCCATTTAAGTCAAAGACAGAATCTTTTTATCAGTTTAGAAGTGAGATATTTGAGATCTCAGATCCATGTAACTGGAGCTTTTTAAGTTAAGAAATGAAAATAGTTAAATCCTCTAAAATGCTTTAAAAGTGTAGCAATAAAGTTTATCTTAATAAAATACTTAGGGTAAGTGAATCAGGGAGCCACTGTGTCCTGAGCTTTGTGTTTTGATTGTGTTGATTGCAACTGTGGCTCAGAGATGGATCTCACAATTGTGAAAGAGATCATACACATGGAGAGAATAACACAGCATGTGATCTAAAGGTATAACATGATAAGATTATTTGCCATTCACCAATGTGACAATCTATTTTTAATTGAACACTTAGATTAGGAAATGCAATTTGCTTGTCTTTATGTACTTCTTGACAGAATGTGTCTGCCTTACCCAAAAGATGTAATTGTTTTTGTTTGTCTCTCTTTATATGCCTGATGCAATTTTCAATGAGAAAAAGAATAAGACTATAATATAGTAAGTTTTTTACAGAAAAATGCACACTTAGGGACACCTTTTTTCAATTCTTAACACTGGATAAATAAAATGTGCAGTGCACATAGCAATAATGAACCTATATGCATTAACTCATAATTAACTCCAGCACTCCAACACTTTACACATACTGTATCTTTGTGTGTAGTACATAACTGTATATATGCACCAGTATAGAATAGGTGTATGCTGTAGTCATATACAGGAAAAACACAACTCTGTTGCCTTATGGAATTATTCTGATGAGAAGTGTTGAAAACCATATTCTTGCTGGTAGTCATTGCTTCACAAACAAAAACAAAGATGCAGAAGGCAAATTCAATAATTGCATCTAACAATACCTTGACAAGCTATCACCTTTCATGTATCTGCTGCTGAAAATAGAATAGATTAGTGAAAGATGATCCAGGATGTTTGAGAAGAAGCTGTTCTACAAAATATGGCCAAGCATCTTCTGGAATTCTGTTGCAGGGGAAAAAACCTAGTGTTGCCTAAGGGTGGAGGATTTCAAAATGGTGTGCATGCATTGTAGTCACAAAAAAAAGAATGTAATGTTATATAAATTACCTGTTTATATGTGTATTGCAAATCTGAAATGTATGTTATAAATTCTCAGCTCTGTTGCCAATAGAAACTGTCCCTTACACCTATTTAAAACTGAAGTACACAATTATTAACAGAAATAGTCCATAGTCAGAATGCAACTCAAAACTGATTTGTGTGCAAAAAGAGAGTTGTTTTTCCTCAAAAGTACATTCTTAAATAAGAGAGAGTTGGAAATAAAAGGCAAACTGCACCTTGAAGTGAAAGAACAGGAGCAGATGTCCTTTAGCTGTGTGTTTTATTGATTTATAAACACTCAGTCAGGCTACCTCATCTCTGCAGAGTAATTTAGATATGGGAAAATATCTGTGAAATATATTGATTGCATTATTGATTGAAAAGCCAATTGCTGTTGCACTCCTGTTTTACCATTTAAGTCCTGACACATTTTGACATATGAGCCAGCTGCGACTACTGCCTCGATACTGCAATGAGATAATGTGAAAGCTGTCATAACCACTTCTGTGTCAGCCACAAGGATTTACAGTGCACTAGTGCTGCTATTTAGCTTGTTCCTTAACCACCTGAATAATTAAGGTTTGTTAAAGCTTTTGCTGTTGCACATTTGGTTTATATATGTGCTGTTTTTATGTTTCCTTTCACACTGGATTGATACATCATGAACAAAAGAAATGTAGAAACCAGGCTCTTATTATTCAAAGCTTATACACGTGGGGATGATTGTTTCTGCTCAAATATTTCTCTCCGCTCCGTAAGGAATTTGGATTTTACAACATTTCGCAGGGGAATTCTCACTTGTTTCCAGATCAGTTTACACTCAGCAGCAATAAATCAAGGGAGGACAGGAAAAAATCCTCTACAGCCTATTAACAACTCTGTCATTTATTTTGAAATCTGAAACTGTGGAAAATACAATGAAAGCGCAAACATACAGCAATTTATTTGGCATTTTTCATATTTTAAAAGTACTTCTATATTTATTTATCCATTGTTGAAATTTAAATGATACCAAAAAGGTTTTTTGAGCCCAGATACAAAATACAAGTCTTCTCATAAAATGCATCCTTGAAGAACAAAAGAAAAATTTTCCTTTACTAGCTCCACATTTTATCACAGCAAGTGAACTATACAGTTTTATCACCTTCTTTCCTACTCTTATTTGTGAAATAAGAAGGCATTTTCATAGTAGCTTTAACTCATTTCTTTTACTATAATCAATACAGACTTTTATTTTTCCTAAGTAGGCTGATTATATTGCTAGAATCATAGAATCAGAACATCCTGATTTGGAAGGGGCCCATGAAGATCATCAAAGTCCACCCCCAGTTCATTCATGCCATCTCTTGTTCATTTTCAGTTGTTTATTTCATGATCTTTTGACCAGATCCAGCCCTCCAGGTACAATCCATGTGGGACTTCTGTGCCCTGACAGAACAGCATAGATTGAAATGTATTCTGCACACGTTCTAGGTTGTACCTGTCTACATCTAACAACAGGAATGGACTCTTGCTTGCATATTTTTCATCATGATACTTGTATTATCTACCCAAGGTACCAGATGAACTCCAAGCATTCTCTGGACCTCCTGTTTGGAGGGACTCCTTGTGAGAGAATGGAATGTAAATACTTAATGGCTCAAAACAATCTGCCATTCAAAATGCAGAGGGTGCTTTGCTGACAGCATGCAAGGCACAGCCCAGGTGGAGAGAGGTTGTGCACACAACATTTTGTTTAGTGACAAGCTGGGTTTTGAGCCAGAAAAAGGGAAGAGGCCAATCATGCCAGTGTGTTCCTTTACAGAATGGCTCGGGTGTAAAATTCCCCACTCCCCAGGGAAGTACCAGATCACTCACACATAGGCCCAAGGGTTTTCACCCCTTCTGATGGAACAAAACTGGCTCAGCTACTCTGAGGTGAGAGGCAGCTGTCACATCTTGAAGGGATCATAAACCATCAAAGATTCCCCAAGTTCCTCCAGACTCATTTCAGGGGCCTCCCACAAGGAGGACTGCACATGATGCCCAGTGTTGCAACAGACAGTCAAATTTCCTGCCAAGGAGAGGTATGTGGGCATTCCCACTTGAACCTGAGTACATATTAACCCTTTGAAATTTGTGTTCCCCAGGCTTCTCCCACCTTTTCACAGATCAAGACAGACCAAGTGATCCACAGATCAATTGGAATGTGAAAAGCACCATGCATTTGCTTATTTCACTTAAATAATCAGATGAAAATATTTACAGTACCAGAATTGTATTGGTTAGTTAGCAGGTGGAAATAACACATGACACTGTGAAGCAGGTTTCTCCTGCTTTCCTTTGGAATTAGTCTTGATCATTGGATTATGGGATGTCTGCCCTATATATTTCATACTGCAGAACACAAACATAGAAAATTATTTTTTAAAAATTTCAAACAATATTTAGAAGTATTGTTTAGATTTTTTTATTAAATACTGATAATTATCATGTGGGAAAAAATGCAACATATATGCTAACAATACTTAAATTTCCAGTCATTGCAATTTGATTTTGTAATTTAAAATGTAATTCCAGCTTGGAATTATATTTGGCAAAAATACCAAAACTAAAAAAAAAATTGGGTTTCTCTTCTTTTGTTTCTAAATTTTATGTAAGTATTAACATATATGGAGATATAAAGGAAGAATTATGAATGTTCCCTACTAAATTCGCTGTTCCCCCTTTCTGCTCTTTTTCTTGATATTTTATGGCTGAGCATGATGCCATATGGTCTGGAATATCTCTTTGGTCAGTTGGGGTTTGCTCTCTTGCCTGCATCTTCTCCCAACTGTTTTGCATCCCCAGTCTCCACACTTTGGGTGAATGTTGAGGAGAGAGAATGCCTTGATTAGGTGCAAGCTTTGTTCAGCAACTGCCAAAAAAATTGTGTAAGGAACAGTTTTAGCCACAAATTCAAAGCACAACACCATTCTGGCTGCTATGAAGAAAGTCTACCCCTGACAGACACTGTATATCCAATAATATTCTTTTCCATGTGCCAGCTGAAAAGATATACTAGGATATCTCTTCTAGTGCAATAATGGAAAGGGATGAAAGGTACAACAGCTGTAAGATGAATTTCTGAGATCACAGTAGTTTACTTGTCAAGTATAACAAAGGAAGCCTTGGAGGAAGTTTTACTGGAATCAATTGCAACATGATGAAGCCATGGGTGCTTGGAGCCAAATAGATACTAGGGTCCCAAATGCTGCCAGGTTAGGGCAAGGGATAAGTCATGGTAAATCATATTAGCTAATATGGAACAGAAAAGAAAATATTGTGCTTCATTGAAGCTTTCTGCTCAAAAGACCATTCTGTGTCCTGGTGCTTCAGCAGCATTAGCTCTTCCTTCCCTCTGTTAATGCACAAATTTCTTCATGAGAGTCACCTCTAGAAAGAGAATTAGATCTTATGTGGTCTGAGCCATCTTTCTGGAGGCTACTTGTTCAATTTCCATTTGCCCTTTTAACAATATGAACAGTCTAGTCAAGCTCTTTTGCTGTGTTAGTCTCCTAATTTAGGTGGGCACACATGTCCACGACTGCTAGATCCTTCTGTCATTGAGAACACTGAGAACAAGAAAACTCTTCTGACAAGCTGAATTCATGTATGAACATGGAATCAATTGTACTTCAGAGGTGTATTTCTAAGGCACACAACCTCTTGGGATGACACAACCTACACACTCTTTCTTGCTGAAGGCTGTGCCTAGAGGCACAATAAAGTCCTGAGGGACTGAACATAATCTAAATTACAACAATCATATTGTGGCCTGATTCCCAAGACCTTTACACCAGCTTTACAGCTGTCAATGGATTCAATTATGAAAAAAACATCAATCTTTTAGATAAAAATATTTTGTTTGGGTAACAGCAAAAATACGTTACTTTTTGCCACTGCAGAATTATTGGTTGAGCAATAAAAGACTTATGACATTTCTTTAATAAATTTTTTTAAAGTCTGGAATACTGAAAAACATGCAAGGAAATCTTCATTCTACTTCCAGGTAAGTTAAGCTGACAAACACAGGATTTCTAGGAATATAAACACCCATAACCCTGTAGCAAATAATATAGGGTACTAAAATAATTGAGAATATATATGCCAAAATAATATAGGCAGATTATATCATTTTTTTCAGGGATCTTAAGAAATAGAAAGGTAGGATGAAATACCACTTCCTATGTGCCTTTTAGAGTTCGTAAACAGACTAACAGAGCTGTACATGTTTAAATAAATATGGGACCACCCTGGAGGCATACTATGGCATTCTATTTCTGACAAAGAATAAGCTTCTCTTGTGGGCAACCATAAAAAGGTGAGCATTCTTATTTTTCACAACTTAAATTGCACATGTATCTCTTGCTGTGCTCCTTTTTCTCCCAAATTCGAAGCACTTCCTTTGCTTTAGGAGAACAATATAAAGAGTGAAAGAACACAGTGATATCCTGCACCAAAGAATAACCATGCCTTTTGGAAAACTAGCAATAGCTGGAGGAGATGGAAGAGACAAACAGGAAAACAATTTATTGCAGAAGTTGCAGTCTTTCAATCTCTTCCTCTCATGTATGAATTAGAAAACATCCATTCTTCATAAGTTGTCTATTAGAAAGTTATTACAATAAATTCTCAGCTATAAAAACTGGGATAGTCTGTACAGAAAAGTGATGAAGGCCCAACATCATTAGCTGTTTAAAACCAGATTGAACATCAAACTGATTGGTTGATCAGCCAACCAGATTAATCAGAATACTCAGTACATGAAGATCAAACTTTCTATTTGGTCTGTATAGTCTAAAAATTGTCTCCTATAGATGAAGCAGTGTCAAATTCCTTCAGCGTAAATCTTGAATGAAAACTCTTTTCATTAAAAGAGTTGATAAATGGTAATAAAATAGATGTAGCTGTGGTTTTTTAGAAGAAATTATTTTATTTTATTTTGCATTCTGCAAATAATTATTTCTCACCATCATTTTGGAAATTTTAGTATACTTGCTACTTGTTTATTGTAATTATTTTGCTGTTTTTTCTGGTCATATTTAATTCTGGACTGAAACCACTGGAGAGATTTTAATTTACGTGCACTGAATCTTGAAGGTGGAGTCACAATGAGCTTTGCATTTTATTAAGAACCTGAACTTTTAAAAAAAATCTTAACATTAGATCCCTTTTTTTGGAGTGTTACTACCTAACAAAAAAATAAATAAACCAGAGACAAAACAGAAGAATAAAAATGTTTTTCACAGAAGGCATGCTTTCATTCAGAAGTTTTGAACTCAGTGGAGTAACAAATGAAAAATACCTTTTTTTAAATTTTTGTCTGAGTTTAAATATGCAGTAACTTTGACTCTCTTGGTGGCCCCTTAGTCTCCTTCCCTGAAGATCCTATCTTATTCCCTCAAATGTACATGAAGTGCTAAATTTGCACTTCACAATTTGTACAGAATATGCTAAACATTAACAAATCACTGGATTGCCATTCTCACATGAGAAAAGATTAACAAATGAAGAGAACTTACTCAAAAATAACTCACTCCAAAGAACTCTCCAGCAGGAGAAATTGGAGCTGCTTGCACTGTGTGGATTTTAAAAGTAAATGTTTTAAAAAGTGAAGCACTGGACCAGTTTCAAATGGGTTACAGGGTATTCCCATCCTGTGTGTTCTTTAAAACAGAGGTGTCTATTTGGTGAAGGGAGAGGGGGGGTGTGTGTATGTGGGTGGGTGGGTGTGGATGTGTCTTGTTTTGTTTTTCAAGACAAAGGCTCAACAACAGACTTTTGAGGTTGAGGCAACAATACCTGTGGAAGTTCATTTTCTGAATTAGGCAGAAGGCTAATCTAGTGGCCAGGAGAAGTTGAAGTTCTTTGACAAAGCAATTATTTTACATCCAAAAGTTGTCACTAACTTTCTACTCTACCACACTTTGGTAAAGTACAGAATTGTCCAACAATTTTCCTTAAAGCCAGAAGACATGTTTTATGAAGAATTATTTAGATCAGATACTTTTAGCTCACAACAATGGATCGTCTTTCCCTAAAAGTGCATGATGTGTAAAAATGCTGATGCTAACACCCCTATCTTGATTACATGAATGATTATTATCTTCTGTTATCCATTAAATAGTGAAAATCATTATCACTTCTTTTGCAAAGCACAGTGTAACTCTACACTATTTAAATTATAAGTATACTCAGTCACATTGAGAAAAAGCTCAAAACATAATATTTAGTAAAGAAATGTAATGTACTTTAAAAATCAAATTATTGTTTCAAATATAAGACACTCATTTAAATTGCTATATTATTGTTTTTCACTCAAATAGCATATTACCAATGGTTTAGCTGTCACCCTATATTTGCTGCTAGTCAAATCAGTAACTGACTACAGCACAATT
Source organism: Serinus canaria (assembly GCF_022539315.1). Lineage (NCBI taxonomy): Eukaryota > Metazoa > Chordata > Aves > Passeriformes > Fringillidae > Serinus > Serinus canaria. The sequence continues at coordinate 63,672,811 of NC_066313.1, forward strand.
CCAAGGCAAGGAATCTCATTCAGTAGTAGTGTTGCTTCACCACAAATCCCCTGAGAATGGGCAAGATGCTTTGGGACGCATCCCCAAAAAGCACATCTAAGAATCCGGGACGTAATCAGAATCTTCAGTGATATGATGCTCCTCATTTAGTAGGGGAGCTAAAAGTAAAGCTTAAATAACCAGAGTCATCACAAACCATTTAAATGAAGAAAAGATGGGGAAAATATTTCAATAAACATTGCAGAGTATGCATTGCTTTTTCTTTTTTTTCCCCAGCAATTAAATTTCTATGAAAATTATACGTATGCTCCAGAGTTTGTAAGGAAGGCTTGAAAATGCCATTAATGAAAGTGTTGAGTTTAAGTTATGTACTGTACCGTGTTTACAATGGAAACATACTTCAGGAATCACATAGATATATAAAAAGAAAAACACTACAAATGTGTTTTTCTCATGCTTTGAACAGGAATAATTCCTAAAGGGATCTTGTCAGGGATCAAATGAAAACCACCAATGCAGTATCAAGTTTTAATTTGATAAATTATAGTCCATCATATGATGGACTATAATTTTACATATACCAAAAAATGGCTTGGTTATGAAAATGCAGAGCAAGTTAATTTAATAGATGCAGTTTTCTGTACCTGGGTAAATTTATTGTCATTTGTAATCCAGTCTTGAGAAGAAAATTCTTTCGAATGCTTTCTGCTACTTTTGAAGGTTCATATTGTAAAGTTCTGCAAGTGGTAAAACATGGAAGACTTGTTCTCATCCAATTTAGTTTATTATTGTTCCAATAACATTCCAACAACATTCATCAGCACTCACCAACATTCTTAATAAGAACAAAAAACCACTGATCTTATGGCATTCCATCTCAAAAAATAAAAAAGGCCCATAGAGTTGATAAAAATATGTATTATTGAAATACATTTAGAGCTCACTTAGATTTTTATTTACAGAATTATGTAAAGGTAAATACCTGCCCATATGAGTATAATTGCAGCACTGGTGTTATATAATATTCTTCACTGTATGCCTAAACTGAGCAAATGGTATCTAGGTTACAATGAAAGCATTAGAAACAATACTGCAAAAGTTACGAGGAATGGTCTTTCTGAAGTATTTCCAACTGAGTTTTATTCTCCTGTGACAGTGAGTGTCAGAAAATGGTCTTTGTTGGCTTGCCTTGCTTTTACAGAACCTAATATTTTAATCATGGATCAATGAAAATTTTAAAAGGTTCTGTCTTTATCAAAAAATAATTAGAAGTAGCACAAATGTAGTTAAAATACACAAATAACCTGGACTATTTATAGATGTTTCAGAGAAAAATAAAAATTTTAAAGTCCATTATATTTGAAAACCTTAATTTGAAAATATTAGGATTTTGTTTCACTAAGCTCCTAATAAGGAAATAAAACCAGAATAACGAAATTTCTTGGTCTTATGACTCTCACCTATGTTTTATGTTTTAAACAACTCTTTTTAGCAGTACTTTCCTAGGACTCCCTTTTTCTCCTTTTTCTTTTTTATTTGAGCTAATTTTCTTGATCCTCCTTTTCATGGAAATTATTTTTAATCAAAATGTTATCTTATTTGTTTCTGGTACTTCCTAAATCATTTTACTTCCTTTTTCAGAGGCCTTTCATCTGTTTGCAAGGTGATGTATCCTTCAAATTTCCATAAAATTTGTCAGAAATTAATGTTAATTTATACAATGCCTGTAGTAAACACTCAAGTCTCCTTGATGATGTTCCTACACTTTACAAGAATATTTGTTTTCCCTTTTTTCAAATATCTTCATTGTCCTTCCTCCAAGAAAAGATATATTTTCTTTTAGCCAGATTTCTCTTGCACGGATTCCCTGTGTGATCTAAGTTAGTTCACTCATATTTATTGTTAATGAACCCCCGAGCAGAAAATGTCATCAAGTTATCATTGTTTCAATGACTACTCTCCTTTTCCCAATGCTGGTCTTACTCATGTCTGCTTATATTCAGTTTGGATTTTGCATATGTAATACAGAGGGGAAATTTTACATATATTAGTCATATCAATGCATACAAGTTACAATAGCAATGCTGCTCACATATACATATAAGTCTATTCAGAAATAGGATCATAGAATCTGTCCATACAGAGAGTTTTGTTTCATGGGAAACTGCATAAATTCACAGCACACGCAGTATTCAGCAGTAATTTTCATAATAACACTTTTAATGGTGTAAATTAAATCTTTCTCTCCCACAAGTCACCCATAACTCATGGTGAGTATATCCAAAAAAAGGAGCAAGCATGGAGTTCCCAGTTTCTGGCAAATTCACATCCTCATTTATGGTACTCTAGTCTCATTTTAGGGACAAGCCCTTAGAAAATTGTTTGGGTGTTAGAGCTCCAGATAAATGGTAGACATGAAATAATGAAAAGGCAATCCAAACTGTTTTGGGATTTAGCAATGATCTGTAAACTGTTGAAAATTAATAGATAAGAATTTGACTTGAGTCAGATTTTGTGACTATATTAGGAAGAAGCAATAATAATATATTTGGACAATGAGAATGTAAATGTTTTAACTTAATCTTTTAATTTGAAAACACATTCCTCAAACTTCACTTGAAAGTAAAGCAGACTTGACCGACTTCCACATGAGATTGTTTCTTCAGTGACAATGACAGGCCATTAAACTAGGGAATTCAATATACCCTAAAGGCCATTAATTTCTGAACATTGCATAAAACCATTACAAACTGTGCAAAAGTAACTGTTATTGGTAATTATTAGAGCAATTTATTTTCCTAAATGGAAACGGGGAAATTAGTACATTTAAGTACACAGGTATTTTATTAAAGACATGGGTGAATATGTTTTTTATTTTCAAACTCATTTCCATCTTTGTTTTTGTCTTTTACTTTTCATCGGAAAAAAAAATAAGATGATTGACCTCTAGTGCTATCTTTGCTAACTTATGAGGTACACTTCATAAACTTCACATAAACATTATGTAAGGAAGCTTAATGAAGAAGGAGGGAATATATGGAAGAATAATATGCACTTTAATAAATCATGCATCCTTGTGCTATTTAAATGTTTCTTCAAGGTTGATTGAAACTTTAACCTCAGTCTCAATAAAGAAGAAAAGCTTCAAATTTGCCAGACCTTGAATTTTTACAACAGTACGTTGAATTATGCAGTGATCAGTCAATTATTCATCTCTCCCAGATCGAGATGGCTGTGCTTTGAAAAGCATGCAAAAATGGGGCTACAGAATGTGATGCTGTGTCAACACATTTCACTCAGGATTGCTTACAAGACAAATTTTTGTTTCAACATTGATTCTGGTTTTCTTGATGTTTGCTTCTAATAAGGTACCTGTTACAAATCAATTTGGGTTTGCATGCTTTACTTTTTGATGCAGGATGATACACTGCTGAAATGACATTACTCTGTTTTCCATAGTTTTCTACAACTATTTCAGAAAAGACAACTATGCACTGAGGGAATCTAAGCACAGACCCCTTTGGAAAAGTTGTTTGCAGTTGATGGAAAAAGGAACTTGCCAAGAACTGACAAATTTGCTAGCCTTCTAAAACAGGGTTTATTTACAGTGTTGGAGGATAGGAGAAAAGCAACTGATGCCATCTACCTTGATTAGTGCAAAGTATTTGATGATGAACCACACAACATCTTGTGTCTAAAGTGGAGAGACTTGAATTTGAAGATGGATTATTTAGTGTATAAGGAATGGGCTGAATGGTCACACTCAAAGAGTTGTAGGCAACAGCTAAATGTCCAAGTGGAGACTGGTGACGAGTGATGTTCCAGTGACAGCACCAGCACTGTTTAATATCTTTGTCAGCAGCACAGGCAGTAGGATCAGGGGCACCCTTAGCAAGTTTGCTGGTGACGCAAACTGTGTGGTGCTGTTGACACTCTGGAGGGCAGAGATACTATCAGAGGAACCTTGACAGGCATGAGAGGTGGGCTTGCATGAACTTCATGTCTAAAGTTCAGTATGGCCAAGTGCAAGATACTTCATCTGAGTAGGAGCAATCCCAAGTACAGATGCAGCCTGGACAGAGACTAGAATGAGAACAGCCCTGAAGAGGAGAATGTGGGGACCTTCTTGGGGGTGCCCATTGATGAGAAGCTTGATAAGAGCCACCAATGCGAGCTCACAGCCCAGAGAGCCAAGTGTGTCCTGGGCTGCATCACAAGAAGTATGGCCAGCAGGCTGAGAATCTCTACCCTGCTCTTGTGAGACCCCAACATGACTGCTGCACCCATCTCTGGGGGCACCAACCTAATGTGAGAAGACATGAATAAGTTAGAGCAACTCCAGATGAGGGCTAGAAGAATTTCAGGAGGATGAAGAATCAATCCTACAAGGAAAGGCTGAGACAGTTGGTGTTGTTCAGCCTGGACACAACAAGGCTCCTTCGAGCAGAATTTCAGTACCTAAAGCTGGCCTACAAGAAGGCTGGAGAGGGGCTTTTTACAAGGATGTGTAGTGATAGGACAAGGGGAAATGGCTTTAAACCAAAAGAGGGTAGGTTCATATTAGACACTAGGAAAAAATTCTTTACTGTGTGGGTGGAGATACAGCAGAATTGATTGCCCAGAGAAATTGTGTATGCCCCATCCATGGAAATGTTCAAGGTCAGGTTGAATGAGAGTTTGAGCATCCTCAGCTTGTTCCTGTTTATGGCAGAGGGAACTAAGACCTCTTCCAACCAAAACATTCTATGATTCTATAATTCCTTTAATCCTGGAGTAAACACAGAAATGCAAATGCTTCACTATTAAACTGTTGATTGAAGGGACCAATCTCTTCCATCAGTAACAGCTGGCCCATTAAGGTGTCTGGTCAGTTAGCACACACTGTCTGTATTTTCTAGGAAAAAATGGAAAGAAAAAAATATGCTATATTTAAGATGGTATTCAAATAAAAGCAACAAATATGCCCAATAAGTAAAAACCTCTATTTTTATTTTGAGTAACAAGAGGAATCATTAACTAAACCTTAAAAAAACAAGTTAAAATTTAATTAACATGGTTAAATACAGGACTCTAGTGTGAGGTAAAATATCCTTGGTATTTTCCTTCATACCAGGTATTTTCTTTACCTCCAGCTACCACTGCAGAAGTACACAGGTCTCCTGTGGTTTTCCTGTTGTATAAGCCAGCTTTTTGCTGAGATCTCAGAAACATTTGAAAATCCAGAACATTAGGAATATCTGTTCAGCCAAGTGTTTTTACAAAATCTGTGGACTCCACTACATACAAAAGACCCAGCCATGAGTAAACACATGTAAGGCATAAGCATTGCATTACCACAGCTTGAGACTCTGATTTTCAAACTTGCAAAGAGAGGCATGAACATTTCATTGGCTTTTACATTAGCTTTAGGATTAGTTACAACATCAAAAAAAAAATCAAGTGTATCATAGCAAGCAAAAATGTAAATATTTGATTACCTGAGAAATTAGTAATTACAGTTGTGTTGTCTGCAACAAAGGAGTAAGAGTTGGTAGAAATGTTTTATTTCCTGACTCTCTTAATGATATCTTATGATAATCTGACCTTCTCTAGTAGTAAGAAGAAAACATCTTACTATTCCTCATGCATAAGAGTGATCAAATACATTGATATGAATTTGCATAGACTCCACTTGAAGGATATTATGCTTAGCATTACATCCAAGACCATCCAGGTGCTGCTAGTGTTGGCAGCTGGATGTTTCCCCATGGGGTCCATTAGGGCCAGGAACAAGGCAGGCAGGGGACACCAGAACAGCCCCAGCCACAGGCACCTTAGTGGGGATGGGAGTGAGTCAAGGCTGAGCTGGGATGTGGGTCCTGTCTACACAGCCAGGGTACATGGCCGGGGGGGCAGGGATGTGGGGAGCTGGAGACCAGCTCTGCTGTGGCATTACTGGGGCAGAGAGCCCTGGAGGGCTGAAGCAGGGACCTGGGACACGAGCAGCAGGTAGGGAACACTGGAGGGGCTGGGCAGGGACAGCCAGGGCTGGTAGGGCCCTCAGGGCTAAAATGATTATTCTGATGATTTCTGGAATCAGTACCTAGCTTTCCTAACCTCCTGATGTAGTGGGGGTATTACCTAGTTTTAGTACAACGATTTAACTTTCTATTTGTAACTTCCTAATTCTGTTGTAGCTGTGTGAATTCAGAGCAGGTGATGTACACTGAAACCAGTCTCTACAGGACTATTTTTTCTTAGTTAAATTTCTTCTTGTTTACTTGTACTTTTACATGCTATTAGTGTTACTATTGTTATCATTTCAATTTTGTTGTTGCTGCTAGCCTGATTACTTTCACAGGCACTGCAAGTTCCAGTGCACTAAGGACTGTCCATTGAAAGTGCTTTTACTGCCTCTGTGTACTTGCACTAAAAACAAAGCCACAGCATGGACACAGAAGGAGAAACACTTGGAAACAGAAGCCAACACTTCCTAAGCATCTAAGTCATCCACTGGACTACACAGTTCCAAGCTTTTTACAGAAATTATAGAAAAGAAAAATGTCCAGCCGAAATTTGTGATAGAACCGTAAATGGACTTTACAGGTAAAGCAGACTTTATAGAAATTTCCTACCAAGTGTGAGAGATTGATGGGAGAAAATAAAGAAGCACTTGTAGAAAAATTTTCAAAAGGGATCAATAGACTATGGGTTGCTCAGAGGAAGGGGTAGACTTTCTGTTTTAATTCTAGTGACTTAGGTTAACACCTGAAGAGACTCAAGTTTGGACAGAAGGCATTGGATTTCTCTAATTGAATTTGGGCATCCAGAAGCATAGCCACTCTACAAGATAGATGCTCTCTACTGGTCAGAAAATCACTGCATATCTTAACACAGAAAAGAGTCCTGCCCTTGAAAAGTCTGTTTTTTCTCCCCCACTTGGTCAGAGCAACCCTATCCAAAGAAAGCCTGGAGTGAAACAGAGAAATTTGGTTCTATTTAGCCTTCCAAGTATGTTTCTAGGAGATTTCTTAGGATCATGGAGCTGGGGTACAAAAAGGAGGCAAAGCCACCCTCAGAGCCCTAAGAGAAATTTTAGGTTAAATGATGGGTTCCTCAAGAGTACAGCTACAGTATTAATTGGGGCAGTCATTTCTGCAAGTCTGAGAGGACTTCACAATATCTGTTAGTACGTGCAACTCACTCAGCAGTATTAATTTGGGGCAAAATCCTCACGACTTGAATATTCCTAGTTAGAACTTTTGAACAATTCACTCAGAAAGAAAAAAAAAAAAAAAAAAAAAAAAAAGAACAAACAAGCAAGCACAAACAACCCACAAAACACCAGACTTCAACTGAAGGAAGAAGAACCAGGATGAATTTAAGCTTTGATCTTCCAAACTAATTGAATGAGAGAGCAGAAAACTAAAAGCATGAAAGGAGTGAGAAATAGTGGAAACATTCAATAGTCACATTCAATGTGACTATTTCCACTGAAGTCAGTAGTAGGAATTATGCATACAAGTTTAAAAAAGACCATAAATGTCAATCACCAGGTTATGTATGTCTTCATCGATCTGGGCACATCCCTTGAGGTTTTGTCCTTAAAAATTCATAGGTCTGGGGCCCTGGATCATAAACTTTATCTAGTAATCATAACTTTTTTAATCATGTTTATATGGTTTGCAACATTGGGACACCTGGTACATGAAATTTAACAAAAATTAAAAATACAAACATCGTCTATTCCTCTAAATTCTTTTGGGGAAACATGCTTCATATTTCTTTGAAAAAAATTTAACCTGACAGTATTTTGGAGCAAGTGTTCTACACTGCTCAAAACAGCTATGCTCACCCTTCTTTAGAGCATATCTACTACTGTGAAAGAAAGTTTCGGTTTCAGCTTTAAAAATCCTGTCTGTACCAAAGTCCTGCTAACTCATGAAGCATTAGACTTCTTGGTCCATAACCTATGGATTCAATTTATGTCACCACTTAGCCCATCAAGCAGGATTTGGGGGTTTTTTTTGGGTCATGCAAAGTGTGCCAGTCCAGGAGTTTGTTTAACAGGTCCTAGTGCTGTCTAATGGACTAAGAGAATGATCATCATTGTTAAGTGCACAGGAGAGTGAGCTGCATGATACACACTGTTAGTCTCATACACTCTCTGATGACAGTTTATGGTTCACCAGCTTGGTTAAACAGCACATCAGCAGCAGTGATGGGTGATCAATCTCATCCCCTATAGAATTGCTCCCAAAAGTGTCATAATTGAGAAATAAATCCAGGAAATGCAATCACAAGGAATCATCAGATCTTTTGTTTAAGTTCAGAACTAAAAGGAAAGGAGATGGGGTATTGTAATTGCTTTTATTTGTTCTATTTATGTGTCCCAGTTATGGAAAAGTAGTATTATTCAAGTTCATACTGTAACTGTTTTCATGTGAGGCATGATACAGGTACATTATATAAAGTTACTAGACATTTCTAAATGTTTTCAACTACAACTTCATTTTTTTTCATCCTCAGTGAATTATGGGCTTCATGTTTTGCTTACAGGCACAGGATTCAGTTGTACAATTGTTTAGGGTGTTGTAAATTGCATTACCCTACATAACAGACATGACAGTCTACCTAGAAAAACAATGTAAACCAGGGTGACAAAACCTGGGCTAGAGTAAGGCCAGATGTGAATACAGACTGGGATAGGGGTGACTGGAGTGCAGCCCTACAGAAAAGGATCTAGGGGTGCTGGTTGATGGCAAGATCTACAGGAGCCAGCAGTGTGCCCTGGCAGCCAGCAGGGCAAAATGCATCACGGGGTTCAGCAAAGACAGAATAAGCAGCCAGTCAAAAGAAGGGATTGTCCTGCTGTATTTGGTGTTTGTGCAGCATCATCTGCAGTCCTGTGTGCAGTTCTGGGCCTCACCATTTAAGAAAGGACGGAAGCTATTCAAGTGCATCCAGAGGAGGGCAACAGAAGTGGTGAAAGTGCTGGAAGGAATGTCCAATGAAGAGTGGCTGAGTGGCTGAGGACTTTGGGCATGTCTAGTTTGGAGAAAAGGAAACTGAGGCACAATTACACTGCTCTGTAAAGCGTTCTAAGGAGAAGAAGTGGAGAGGGAGGTGCTGAGCTCTTCTACCTGGGAACCAGCAATAGGATATGGAAATATTCCAAAGCTGCACTAGGAAAGGATCAGACTAGACAGGAGGAAACATTTCTTAGCAGAGAGAGCAGTCAAAAAACCCTTCCTAGAAATGTGTCTTAGGATCCAGCCTGTCAGACTTTAGAAGATATTTGGATAATGACCTTAATAATATGTTTTAAATTGTTATCACCTCTGAAGTGGTCAGGCTGTTGGATTAGATGATCATAGACATCTTCCACCTGAGGTGTCCCTTCCCTTCCCTTCCCTTCCCTTCCCTTCCCTTCCCTTCCCTTCCCTTCCCTTCCCGGAACCTTCCCTTCCCTTCCCTTCCCTTCCCTTCCCTTCCCTTCCCTTCCCTTCCCTTCCCTTCCCTTCCCTTCCCTTCCCTTCCCTTCCCTTCCCCTTCCCTTCTTCCTTCCCTTCCCTTCCCTTCCCTTCCCTCCCTTCCCTTCCCTTCTCCCTTCCCGTCCCTTCCCGTCCCTTCCCTTCCCTTCCCTTCCCTTCCCTTCCCTCCCTTCCCTTCCCTTCCCTTCCCTTCCCTTCCCTGCCCTTCCTTCCCGTCCCTTCCCTTCCCTTCCCCTTCCCTGCCCTTTTCCCTTCCCTTCCTTCCCTTCCCTTCCCTTCCCTTCCCTGCCGTTCCCCTTCCCTTCCCTTCCTTGCCCTTCCCTTCCCTTCCCAAACCTTCCCTGTTCCCCTTCCCCAGAACCTTCCCTTTCCCTTCCCTTCCCTTCCCTTCCCTTGCCCTTCCCTTCCCTTCCCTTCCATTCCCTTCCCTTTCCCTTCCCTTCCCTTCCCTTCCCTTGTCCCAGAACCTTCCCTTCCCTTCCCTTCCCTTCCCTTCCCTTCCCTTCCCTTCCCTTCCCTTCCCTTCCCTCTCCCTTCCCTTCCCTTCCCTTCTTCCCTTCCTTCCCTTCCCTGTCCTTCCCTGTCCCTTCCCTTCCCTTCCCTTCCCTTCCCTGTCCCTTCCCTTCCCTTCCCTTCCCTTCCTTCCCTTCCCTGTCCTTCCCTTTCCCTTCCCTTCCCGTTCCCTTCCCTTCCCCTTCCCTTCCCTTCCCTTCCCGTCTCCCTTCCCGAACCTTCCCAGAACCTTCCCCAGAACCTTCCCCAGAACCTTCCCCAGAACCCTTCCCTTCCCTTCCCTTCCCAGAACCTTCCCTTCCCTTCCCTTCCCTTCCCAGAACCTTCCCTTCCCTTCCCTTCCCTTCCTTCCCTTCCCTTCCCTTCCCTTCCCTTTCCCTTCCCTTCGCCTTCCCTTCCCTTCCCTTCCCTTCCCAGAACCTTCCCCAGAACCTTCCCAGAACCTTCCCAGAACCTTCCCTTCCCGGAACCTTCCCTTCCCGGAACCTTCCCTTCCCGGAACCTTCCCTTCCTTCCCAGAACCTTCCCGGAACCTTCCCAAAAACACCAAACTCAAACCAAACAAGTTTTGAGAACTATTAATGAGAATAAATATATTCTGTCTAAACTTTTTCCGGGCACTGTCAGAGCCACTATTAGCAGTCATTAAAGCTAAGAACTCTCATGGCATTGTAATACATCATTCCTCAATATTGTATCGGGCTTACCATTCCAATCAGGTTCAGAAAGATGTTTAAATCATTTTCTCTTTGAAATCAAGGGAAATTACATTATGAGGTGTTTTGTTGGTCTGTTTTTAATTTTGGTTTTGGTGGGATTTGTTTGTCTTTTTTTAATTCTCTTTTTATTTCTTTTAAGTACAGCTACACTTTAAACATCCTGACACTCAAAAGTCATTCAGTTAGCCATATTACATGGAGGTCTATATTTGGTCACTCAGTGTTGGGCATTACATAGTATGAAATATGTTGTCCCTTTTGAGCCCTGCTTAAATTAGAAGGTCTTCCCATACTCCTATTGAGCACCAGTCCTTTTAAGCTTTCCAACACCTGAAAAGAACATTTACAGTCCACACAGAGGCATGTCATGGGGGCCTTGGTGGAGCATCCATGCAGAAAGAAGCTCAGAGAAAAGACAGGATATTAGCATATGGCAACAGAACACTGCACATGCCAGAGAGGAACATTTCTAGCTTTAAAAATGGACTGTCTGGTGGTATTTTGTGCTTTGAACACAATGTGGATGAAACTAATTTGAAAGATCTCCCATCATATCAGACACTCATAGACTGAAAAGCAGGCAATTTTGCAAGACAGTGTGTGATTTTACTTGGAACCTCCATGGCCTGCAGAAAGGAAGAATTGTAATTTGGAGGCATGTATTTATTGCCTAGCAGTGAACCTCTTCAAATATTACAGTTATTTTTATATATTTAAGTTATATACACATATAGGCATTTTCTTACAGAACAGTAATTAATACCAACTCATTTGAAAGAATGATAAGAAACCGAGGTAGTAAGCTTCAAGAAAGTTCAGATTATTTCAGCTCACAAAAACAAAACAAAACAAAAAAGTAACAATAAAATCAAGTGTTCAGGATACAAAACTACTCATAATATATGTTATTTTACAAGCATCTCTTTCCTTGATAAGTTGAAAACTTGGAGCAATGTTGACTATGAGGATTTCTAGTTTGAAGTACCACATCTGATCATTTTATGTGCCATGCTTTTTCATGCTATTATTTATGCTCTTTCTACCTGACTCAGAGATGAAAAGTTGCTACCAATGAAACACAAGCTTTGCGAAAAAGAATGGAAAAATATTTTCTATCCTAACAATTCTAGATTCCTGGCATTAAGCAAAATTTCTCCATAATAGCTACTATGGAAAAATGGTCAATACGCTTCTCATCACACACCAACACTTCACAGAATTTTCTTTAGAAAAAAAATTGCTATATATGCCATTGCTTAGCAATTGCAATTGAATGGCAATCTTTTAATGGCATTCTGTGTTGCAGAGAGCTGTAAAATTCAGTAATGTCATGCACAGTGATTGATTTAAACACGGCTTTTTTGATTTGACCTGAACTGGTTTTTACCTATCTTATTTTGAATCATATACAATTATTGGTAAATATTTTAGCAAATGACTAGGTATATAGGTAGATACATTTCTTCACTTCTTTCCAGACTGTCACCATTCTATTATTATTATTGTAACACTTAAGTCATCAAACTTTAGATCTTCAGTCAAATGGATCAACATCAGTTTTTAGGCTGTCCAAATTTAAAAGCTAAGGTAAGAACTGCAACAAAATTACTATCAGAGTACAGCAGAAACTAAATATTATGTTTTCTAGTCAAGGGAAAGGGATGAAGATTTTGATTATGCTTTTGTTTTTGCTTCTACAATTATGCCTGAACTTTTTCAATGAGAAGGCAATGATGCAACTTTGTCAGAATAGCTCTGTCTTGTAACAATGTATATGAATTACTCATGGACACAGGAATTATGTTTCCATATACACCCTGAGAAACCTTTTTGTTTAATTATTAGATGTAGTTAGCAATGTCTGTTCTACATCAGCTCAGTTATAAAGAAAGCCTCTAGAGAAAATTATTTTGATTCATTTTTGCTGTTAGTCTGTCCATCATATCTTTTAAACAACTAAAATTAAAATCCCTAATACCCTAGCCTATAAGGAGAAGATGATTCGTTTGCCTTTTATGGTGACAATTTAAGGCATTCAGTTTTAATAAAAATAATCTCTCATCAATGTTGTTCTCAGGAAGGAATGGAGAAAAAGTGCAAAAAATTTTTTTACAAGTTTTTGGTTTCCCTGAAGATAACACCTCCTAATTTAAAAGGAACCGTGTTGTTTCTGGACCTAGTCCTCTTCAGAAAAGTGAGAAGATTATGAAGATCACAGCTCAGATCTAAAACCACTTTAGAACAACTCCAGTAAGAAATTAAAGAATAGAATGTAATATTATGATCAAAAATATACAAGTGATTTTTAAATGTTCATGAACTGGTGAAAAATACCTTCCCACTCAGCCACAGTTGCAACAGAGAGCATTACTGCAAAATTAGCACCAATCTTCACTGGACCATTCAGTGTCACCAAGTATTCATCAGATATGAATTACACTCTGAACAAATTGCCTGAAGGAACAGATACAGGGATTTTCATGTTCTAAACGTGCTTTCCTATTAGTATCAAAATAGTCCATTGGAGGATATCTCAACCCCTGAAGACATGCAATGAACAGAAAAGCTACAATACTCAACCATTATTCCAAAGTACAGTCTTTAAAAATGAAAGATAATATACAGTAGGCTTGACTCCCTATTCCCTTAGATTCCATTATAATCACCCTTATGATGAGCCACACCTCATTATAATAACAGCCAAATTGCTTGGGTCCCAAGGGCAGACTAACAGTCAGGGTGGATTGTACTTATACTCAAAATAACCAAGAATAATCAAGATGAGCCTCTCAGTTTGACAATGAATGACCACTTTTGCATAACTAATGCTGTTCTGACAGGAAAAATGCTAGAGATTAAGCAAAAAGAATTAATCTGGCTAATAGTGATTGGATGCATAACAGTGACTAACATGTCAGCATATTTACTGCAGTTATAGTAACATCTATGTAAAGAACTTCATTTCTTTAGGTGCCCAAACAGAACTTAAAATCCTATATATTGTCTGAATAAATCTGCATATTTCTACAATGAAAGGATATGATACAGTACAATTTTAATTGGGGTCAATGACAAGTATTGCTTATTAATTAAAGGATCAAATCTTGAAGGCTGTTTGTTTACAGGGAACTTGGTGCAGAGATGTCAGTTTACACCTAGCAAAGATTTTCTCCATGGCATTTTATATCTTCAGAGTAATAGTAATTATGTTAAAGATGTTTGCAAAGAAACCCAAAACTATGTGAAACCCAAAACCACATGAAACCCTCGTGGTATTGTGTTTCATTAGAAATGCCAAACATAAATGAGGTTCATCAAGAGGTTTGTTAAGGTTTATGAACTTAAGACTGGCTTTGAATTCAATATTGTGGGTAACTGATAGTTTTGTACTGGATCTGCACAAAATTTCCTTAGTTCATGTGAAAAACTGGAGGAAACCCTTAAGGTTCATCTCAGTTCTCCCTCTGCACTTTGATAGCCAGTTGTCAAGGCACCAGAGTCACTTTACCTGGAGAGCAATTTAAACAGCTCTGAGAGGTCAGGAAAAAAATGCCTAACCACTAAAATAAAAAATAAAAAAATAAATAAAATAAAATAAAATAAAATAAAATAAAATAAAATAAAATAAAATAAAATAACATAAATAATAAATAAAATGGCAAATAGAAATCTAGAAATTGATACATTAAAGATATGTAATATTAAATTGCCACTACATTTTTATGAGGCAACACCTTAAAATTAATTTTCAAAATGTATGAGAAAACTTATATTGAACACAATTTACTTAACATTTTTCTTATTCTAACCTCATACCTTTACACAAGGCACAATGTTAATGGAAAAATAATGTTTTTAGACAACAATTTGCATAGCATTTTCTAGGAGGTCTCCTCCTATTAATTTCCAATGAAAAGTACAGAGTTGCAATTTGTGCCAGTAGAAGTATTCACTTGTACATTCAAACATGTACATACTTATCTGAACTCAGAATGGAAAGTAAAATCAGGCAAGTAAGGAAAATTCCACTGCAAACAAAAAGTTAAACACAATCTTGAATTTAAAAATGTATATATACATGGCAACCCTACAAAGCATGACAAGGAGTTACATCAACACAAGAACAAATATGCTCTTTATTCTAACTAACTGTACTTTTATAAGATGTTTGGCATATATAAGGGTTGTTATTTATAAATAGTTGAAAACTCCCACCATATTGATTCAGAGCAGTGATAGATTGACATGGTTTGAGTATATATAATTACCGTATCCATGAATTGATTTAAAATTCACGAAAAAAAATTAATCTTGGATGTGGGGTATATGAGTCTTGTAAGTAGCCAGCTTAATGCCAAAACAGGCTTAGTGATCTGTGTTATAACTGGCTTACCTGGCTTACCTGCCTTCTTGTAAGATGTATACTTTGCACAACATGTCAGCGTTCTATAGCAAATCCATTCTGCCTCAAAAGTGAATAGGTAGTGACTTGAAACTTTTTGTTGTTGTTGTTTTGTTTGTTTGTTTAAGACAATGTTTGAAAGCCTAGTGGTTTGAACAGTTTTGAAAGGTCAGTGTTTGTTTTATGAAGAAGCAAAGTAATCTAAACATCTAAAAATAACAAATCGTGTCTTTCTGAAGGCAGTTTCTACCAGGAAAATAACTAATTTCTTTGTTTTTTTGGTAATGCAAGAAGAAATGTATAGTAGATACCAAGTATCTGGAGAAGAATGCTTTACCAAGAAATTTAAACGGGATAAGGATCAGGGTGTGGGAAAGACTGGATGAGTGAAGAGTAAAAGAGAGAGCTAATTAGACTCAATGTTACAACCTTCACAGGAGAGAGATCTGGGAAGGGAAGAAGTGACAGCCTCCAGCACAGGAAGTGTTGTAAGATGTAGTGTGGTAAGCAGTAGCACTGCATGGCCCTAAAGACACTTGACACATAAATTAAATGTTTTTTCCAGCCAATATCTTCTGGATCCTCTGCACACTCTAGAATATAAAATTACTCCTTGGGTGAAATATGCTGCAGAAGTAACAGGAGTCTTTTAAGTTTTCTTCCTTCCCTCAGAAAGGTAGTATGGCACAGCATGACTCTTCTTCCCAGTATAACTTTGCTCCTTTGGCTCTGAAAGGAAACAGAATTTAGCTGTAAGTTTGCTGGATCAGGACTTGGAATGGAAGTTGTGGGCATCACCTTCAGTGTCAGCTCAGGGTTTAGACAGGCTTGCGAAAAGGAAAGGGAGGTGGAGAGAGATTATTCTTGGCAAGATCAGTTTCACTCATTTTCACCACCACAACCACTTTGCGCTTGGAAACGAAAGTGCGTGTGCATGTGCATGTGCCTCTGTGTGTGTGTGTCTGAGTGAGTGAGTATTATAGCAGATGGAAAAGATAGAAGTCAAAAGGTAAATCTCACTTCCTACTACACTCTTTTTTTAATCGTCTGCAATCTCACAATGCAATCAGAAGTATTCACACATAGCTACTTTCACACACACAGAAGACAGAGGGCTGAAGCCTGGGAATAAAGTCTCAAAGGAGATGGTGAAGGGGTAGTAAAAAAATCCCTTTGTTATCTGATAGCTTTACTTTCTTCAGGAGGGTGCATCAGGGCTAGAAGTTATAGATAAAACTGATTCTAGAATTTAACCAAAAGCTCTACAGGGAGCTGTAAATGAGTTTTCATATGCATATCAGTTATCTACTTTTCTAGAAACAAACAATGGCAAGAATTCAGCTAATCTGCAAACCACAGCTTTCATGACTTCTTAAAAGTGAACTGAAAAAGCCCATCTCTACCCAATGCTTCCAAGGGTTTGGGACCTTGAACCAAGATTGCAGCACAGTGAGGAACTAAAATCCATTTTTTTGAAAAAGAGGTGTGAAGACACAGTGTGATAAATTAATCCAATGGATGAAACCTCAGCCCCGGGGACAAAAAAACAATCTTTAATTTTCACCTTTTCACTATTTACTGAAATGAAAAACAAATAAGAGAATAAACTAATATACTATTTTGGCTGTACTCAGCTGTACAGGCTGTATTTAACATTAGGATGATTTTAAAGGGACTGCTCCCATTTGACCTTTGCTTCCTCCAGATGTCATCTTTCCTGTCATAGTCATTAAAAAAATGCAAAAGGATTACTGCTTGCAGTTGTGCTGGAAAATCTTTTTAAAAGTCACACATCACTTACACAATAGTTCAGTAAAATCCTATTGCAGTATTTTGTTTGAAAAGAAATCCTCCTAAGCTCTCACGTATCTGGCAAAACTAGCAGGAAAGCTTCCAACTTTCTACTTATTTGTAAACTGAACAAATTTGAAAGGCTTGTGGAGAGACAACAGCACAAGTTCGCTCTCCTAATGACATAAGGCCATGTTAGAGTTAATGTTCAGAAGGAATCTCTAAGTTGGGGATAAGAATTTGCAAAGTTTCTCTTATTTATGATATGTTCCCCTGGAGGAGCTAACATTTTATCAGAAGGACAGAAGAGCCATTTCCTGTCCCATCAGATGGATTCACTACCAGATCATGAGCATCACACATTCAGCAAACCACAGTGTTGGAGAAGTCAATGAATGAACATGCAGCTCTCCTGCTCCTCATCTTTCTAACTCTCCACCACACTCAGTTCTTTTAATGATTGCTTGAAGTGTCCATTCATGTCAAAGCATGTTATTTACTTCCCATTACAGACACGACATTACCTCACTCCATCACAAATTGAGAGAAACGTATTGGCCTCCAAAGTTTAAGTATTGCACCATTAGCTGTGAATAGAAATGAGTGCTGGCACTAGATGGCAACTACTTACAACAGATATTCTAAATGTAATGGACAAAGTTTCATTTTTGATAATGTACCAGAGAAAGATAAAATACATCAAAAATACTCTCCTGGATGAATTTATCATTCACATTGTCGGCCCATCAAGTTTAGTCATATAATTCACAGGCTGATTATGTGGAAAGTCAATGAATTATATAGCTAAATATTTTCTAGTGGTTTTATGAATGATAGAGTTAATCAATATTGTACCTGAACAAAGTTAATCTCTAAGTGTTATTACCAATAACCAAACCTTGAGAACTTTATCTTAAATAAACAGCAACAAAATTAAAAGACTGACTGTACACTCAGCATGGATTCAATAAATAAAGCAGTAGCTAAAAGTAGCATCTCATTACTTTTGATAGAAAACACAAATGATATGTTTTAATCCAGTAAAATAGTCTAAGATAATTTGATGGAGAGTGGGACCATTAAAACAGTATCCTGAAGCAGGGAGGGGAGATGGATATCTGGTTTCAAGTGCCTCTAAGCTGCCATATCACTTATAAGTCTAAAAGAGGTCTAACCTACACTCCTTGATATACTGAAACTTTAAGACTGGTCATCTATCATAAGTATAGGCAGTATGCACAAACTGGAAAAACAATAATTGGATATAAAGATAGTTTTAGGTCTGTCAGTCTGTTCCTATCTGAAATAGAATTTTTTTCTTTTGTTGTCATTACTTGTTCCTGATAGAAACTCTTCCTATGAAGATAATTGAGTAGCCTTGTACATGCTTCTATGGCTTCAAATGTGAAAGAAATTCAAGAAATAAAAAGTTCTTGACTACCATGAGACTCACTACCACAGTAAAGGTACCTGAGAAAGCATTTTCAGAAAGAAGCTGACTGTCTTGGCTCAGCCAACCCAGGACACTGACTAAATTAACTATATAGCTAAAGAAAAAAATTATGCATTTCCTAGTCTCAGAGAAACATCACAGCCACCTGTACTTAAACTGAGAAAATTAGATTTTCCTACAGAATATTCCATAAAAATATCTGCATAACTATAGGGTATATTATTGGGAAGACTGATTTACCAGGTGGAAGTTAGATTCTTAAAGCGCATGAACAGGAAATAACTTTTCAAAATTATCTCTTACTTCTACATAAGATTGTTTTTGAAAAACAATCCTTCACTTCTAGTAGGGAAAATGAAAAACCATGACAAATAAAAGTGTATAATTGTACAATTATTTATTTGCATTAATTTCTTTTTTACATCTCAAAACATTTAACTTTTTAAAAATGCAATTAAGGCAATAAAAAAATTAAAAATCTTGTTAAAAATTGAAATCCTGATTTCCCCCAACTATCCCAAAGTCTTCAAATAAACCTAAAATAAAGCCAGATATTGTTGCATTCCTCATGACTCCCACAATTGTGCCCTCCAGATTCTGCACAGCAGACACATGCAAACTTATTTGACTACCATAAGCAAAATGATGAAACCAGCAAGGCATATACAGATGTGGTGGACCCTCTTACTGGTGTCATCAGAGGGCTCAAAAACTTGTTGAAAGGATACACATGCAACAGATTTGAAATCCTGGGGGAAGTTTGGTGGGACGAGCTAGTGAAACCAAAGTGCTTCCCAACAGCTCTTAGAGCAATTCCCAGGCAAACCTCATTTCCTGCCGTAGCTGTTGGCTAAAAGGTACCCTTTTGCTGACTAATAAAGACAAATAGGTACCTTCACAAGTGATTCATCTAATCCTAAAAGAGGCATCCAAGGGTTGATGACAAATGATTTATTATTTTGAGGTGTGGATTTTGTCCATTGGCTATAAATAGGTCTATAATATGTAGCTCAAATTTAACTTTTAGCTACCCTAATTTAGGGATAATAAATTTCATAGTTTGCCTCCAGAGCTGATCCATGAAAATTGTACTGAATTGTAATTAAGTTGTAACAAACAATTATACAAACCAGCAAGAGTTCAATAAATTCAAAGCACGACTCTCTGCATCGCTGGTCAAAACAGCAACAAGCAAAGCCAATAACCTGCTGCCAAGGAAAATTCCAGAGTTTCTTTGATCTGTATCTCAAATTTTTTTTTGCAAACCTGCAAATACTCAGTATTCAGGTCAGTTTAGATGTTACTGTGACTGGTGTATCAAAATCAACTCTTAATTAAATCCATAGAACAATCAAGAAGTCAAGAAGTAAAAACAAGAAATAAGCAGAAGAACCTCTGAAGACAAAAGAAGTACAATGAAATAATTATTCTGAAAGAGTTTCTTCCCAATTAATTGTATAAATAAATAACAAGAAAGAATAATAGAATGGAGACTTACAAGTGTAAGTCCTTACATTTTCAGAAATTAATGCAGGCAAAGCTGCTGGCATGGTTCCAAAAATCTGCAAAATATTTATTATTTAGTTTTGCCCTCCTCTTTTATAATGAATTCACAATTAAAGAAGTTGTAATTATAATTCAGACACTGGCAAAATACATTCTATGGTGTTAACCATTGATAGATTTGTAAACAAAAGCAGCTGGACTGGAATTTCTTCAAGGAAATATTTACATGCCAACAGTTTATCAAACTGAAAGTCTGCAGATAAATCTACACATGGGCATTAAGTTAATGACAATAGCAACAGTGATTCATATTCTTAGTTGTAGCTGCTTTGTACTGCTACAGCTGTAAAAGAATAAAACCTGGAAGGAAAAAGGATAAGGAGGCAGGCTAGAGTTTTACTCCCCTGCCTCCTTTCAAGGTTAGAACATTTGTTACATTATACTGGAAATAATGATTAACAATAGGGCCATTGTCCAAGATTCTTTCACCTCTAAAGGCCAGATTTCTGGAGGTATGTAACTCATTTAGGATGCAACTAAGGGCTTCATGGGATTAAACAAAACCACAAGTGTCCAGTGAATTTTTAAATAGATATCCATGCAGTTTCAAATTCCGGTACACAACAAAGCATGTCTTGGAAAAACTAAGTACACATGTGTTTATTAAATCTTCCTACCACTTCAATGTCAGAAAACATCAACAGCTCCTTTAAAAAATGCTACCTCCTTGATTCCTATTCAGTAGGCTCAATCTGCATGCCATTATCCAGGTCTTGGGACTTAAAAGGAATGACGCTCCAGAGAAAAGTATGAATACCTAAACCCTACAGAAAAGCATGGCCACCTTCCTATCAGTATTCATTTTCATCCTTTTGTGGGAGAGTGATACATGGTTGTGACTCCCACCAGAGTATCTCAAGAGTTCAAAACAGGATCCTGACTTCAGTATATGTATCTGAATTCAAACACACACACAAAATAAAAGAATGAAAAGTATTGGAAAAGCATAAAAAATAGAATTTTTTTTTTAAATCTCATGATGGTAGGTTGCATGCATTTTAGCAATTAAGATTTTTTTTCAAGAGTAATTCAGAATAAATAGGAATTTCCGAAAGAAACTTCATCTTAAAACTTCTTTCGCAGTTCAGAAATTCATTCTTTGGATGATCTTGTTTTTAAGGAAAACTAGGGGTATCTGAAAAGAAGTTTTGAGTTGGAGCATCCCATTCTTTCCTAAGACTGAAAGATCCCTTAACTGTTCTTGCAAAGTCCTTGGAAGTATCAGTGAAACACGGTGAACTGGAATCAGCATCCACCCAGTAGAAGAGACTCCAACCTATTGCCTGCAATGGAAGAAACTTGCTTCAAAGACAGATATCTTGGGGCTGAATCTTTCTTCCTTTCCTCTCCCAGACAAGATCTTCAGTGAGTATCTGAATAAAGGGGCAGCTAGTGGAGTAGAGACTGAAATAACAAAGTAGAATTTGCAATGGCAGCACATACAGGTGACTGGACCTGTGTGCAAGCAGTGCAATTTGAATGTGACTGGGGCCTAGGAAGGGTTTGTGATTAGCTGTGACTGAGAAGTCACATGTGGGTTGTATGCTAAAGCCAGAAATATACTGGTAAATTATATGCAATCACCAAAGTTCAGGAACTCTGTGTCCAAACAGTGTACAGCAATCTTTTTATGTTGTTCTCTGTCATTCTTCTAAGTGAAGTTGTCTGTTCACAAAATCTTCTGAGCTTGACCCATACTAGATGCTGTGCCCCTCCAGAATTGTAAATAACTTCAACCTCTTTGCTTGGTTGGTTGTTTTCGGGTTTTGGTTTTTTTTTCCTTGAGATGTTTTTTTGATTTTGTTTTGGGGTTTTTGTGCGTTTGTGTGGTTTGTTTGTTTGTTGTTTGGGGGGGTTTTCACCATGCTTTGCTAAAATCAAAGGAGGGCTATGTCTGTGCCACATCCTAGGACATCCTACTGTGTACATTCAGAGTTATTGTCTTGCATAAATAACGAGCCATTTCCATGTCCTGGAAAACTCTATTCTATTGACTATATAAAGGACAACACTTTTGCATATGCTCAGTAAAATCAGTGTATTGGGAAAGAATAAAATGTGAGCAGTCTCGTACACATCGACCTTCTGTCTCTTTGAGGGTGTCGGATCTATTGCACACCTGCAGAACCACCACAGGTGGTGGAGGGTTAGCAGGTAAAGCACTGACTCAGAGAAAATGGCAGATAGAATCAGCCAAAGTGCTCCCCACAGGCCTTGCTAGCTCCTCTTCTGCCTTTGAGCAGAAAAATACTCTGTCAGCCAAGTAAATACCTGTGTTGAACTCTCTGTGGTCTGCAGTCTAATTAGTCATTGCCCTATCTGCCTTGGTTACTGCACTGCTAAAGACTAATCAAATATGAAAAACCACATAAGAATTTTCTAATGTGTATTTTGGAAATTACAGCAGCTAGGAAAAAAATAAAGTATTAAAAAAAGTCATTGTGTTGAGAAAGCAAAATGGAGAAGAACTGATGAAACTTGAACACTTTGATTTTTATCTGCATTCCTGTTAAACTTAATTCTTCACATGCGGTGATAGAAGAATGGAATGAAAATCAAAGAAGCAAGCAACCCTTTTTACCTTGAATGGAACAATGTTTAAGAAAGAACTTTTAACACTGAAAACTGTTCATGAAGCACAAAAACAAACTGTAGTTTTCCAAGATGTCTCCTGGCACCAATATTCTTGTTTGCAAGAAGCTCATTCGCCGTGGCCAAATGCTTGCTGATTCAAATAAAAGCATCTCACCAACATTCACACAATGTTTTAAATTGAACTTGGCCAGCTTAGATAAAAAAAGAAATTACCTAAATTGGAAAAGAAATAAACCTTGCTCTAAGTACAGTTTTCTTTTTCTACCCCAAATTAAATACAAAGGAATGATATAGTGGCACTTTCCTTAATGACCACTTCTTAGATGAATATTCAGCATTTGTTAAAAGGGTGAAGTATTTTTAAACTTGAATAAAACTTACAACTGCAGACTATTAGAAAAATGCATTGTACAACTCATTTGCTCATGCAAGTTTTATAGAAAGGTCCAGGGTTAGCAGGAGTCCTAAGGTAAATGCCTGCTGTTGTTATCACAACAAAATACAACCCTCATACAGTCCCAAATATAATCTTTTGAATGCTGATAGTGGCTTAGTAAAGTCAAAGGAAAAGCACTAGTTATTATTACCACAATCTGTCTTCACTCAAGTAACACCTGGAAATAAATAAAAAAGAACAATATCCTTATGAATCAATAAATAGCTAATTGATTAAAGCATAATTTATCTGTAAAAAGAAGATTTAGCATAGCAAGGCAGATTATCCCTGATGCCATTCATTTGCAGCTTTGTAAGATTGCTCCTCAGTGCCCACATGTTCAATTCAAAAACCTCACTCAAGCCAAAACCCCACCTACCAGCTCCAATTTTTCAGCTCCACTTCAAACCCAAACCTCAGCAGAGTTTCTGGGCCCTTTTGGAGACGGTGCACTGCAGAGAACATCAGTTCCAATCATGGAGGGTTTCCATTGCTGATTGCTGCCATGCAAGGAGGGAGGGACCACACTATGACATGATGCAATCTGCTGCACTTCTAGGACTGCATGACCTCACCATGGCACTGCCAGCAATGAAGTTTCTACTCGTTTCCAGTCCTAGGCTTGTACAGAGCACCAGTTGCCGAGGCCACACTGCAAGTGACAAAATGCAGATGACATCCTTTCACATGACTAAGTTCCACCAGTGAAAAAAACTGCTTTAGGAGCTGAGTGCATATCAGAAGCCCAAATGCAAGGCACATTAATCTTAGAGAGGACCATCTTTGCACATAAAACTGCTCATGTAGATGCACTTTTAATGTACCTTTAAAGGACAGGAGCTATAGGACACCAGGCCTGTCCACTTCTCAGGGCAAGTGGTAGGAATATTTTCCCAAAAAAGCATGTAGGGTGCCGAGCAGGTTCCTCCTTATTCTCAGTAGGGTTACACTCCCTCTCCTCTCCATCAGTAGTAATACTAAATAGTTACAGCTTCATGTGCATGGGGGAGAAGTAACAGGAGCAAAATGTGAAAAAATAAATTCTAGAAACATCCACATGCCTAATTGAAAATCATAATAAAATGTATTTTTGAAGTATGCAGCCCTTACTAATTAGAGCATGTATACAGCAAGGGTGTGTTGTGCAGCCTAGCAGTAGGGCACATGGGTGGTTGGACTCTTGGGCTGTGGAACTGTAGAAATAGTTGGGATTAGCAGCTGTGTATTTTCTTAATTCCAATTATTCTTCTAAGTTATGTAAAGAGATTTCTGGTGCAGGGAAACGCTCAATGCATAACTTTGCTGAACTAAGATTTTGCTGCAAGAGGAGGTTATGCCCATGCTAGGCATCTAGGTGCTTCAAGAGGGAACTGATACATCATCATCTGTGCCCAAGGTGTGTTCAGAAGAGTCTTGGAAACATTTAGTAAGCATTCCACACTTCAAAAATACATTTTATTATGATTTTTAATTAGGTATGTGGATGCTGTTAGAATTTATTTTTTCACACTTTGAATCCTGAAATCATTGAGCTAATTTTGTACTTTAGTTGCTACCATTTTTCTCCAAGTTTGTCATTAGCTTAGTTTAACCTTTTGCTGTGATTTTGTTTTAAACCCATAATTCATCAGTTGAGTCTTCTATAAGATACATATATGCCATATATGCACTTGCAATGTTGTAGAGGATTGTGTTGAAGGTAAATAGGATAAGATTTTACCTGTAAAAGCTGAGACTTAGAGCTTCTTTATTATGAATAATAATTATTATCATTATTTACTGCTTCTGTAAGTTCTGTGTAAGGTGCCCTGTGAACCTGTTCAGCTTCCAGCACTGAAATGGTTTTCAAGGGTAATACTGGCATTTGTTGAAGCATCTGTTTCCCAGAGGTGTGCTTGTTATTGATCAGCTCGCAAAGAAGGTAATACTTTATCTCTGTCCTCTTCAATTGTTAAATTGAGTTCAGATTGTTCAAGAGATCCATGTAGAAACTTATTTCTGGCTTCCAATATATCATTCCATCACTGAACAGCCAGATTCTGCAGCATCAGTTTGGTCACAGTGAACAGAAGCCAAATGGTTATTAGTTGCTTCTGAATTGAATTGAGAACGATGTCTGCTTGCCCAGGATGCTGCCAAATGAGTTTGCTGCAGCTGTATCTTGCCACATCTTTCTAAAGAGTATCTTTAGAATCCAGTTTTTCCTTATTGCATCACTATTTACTTCCATCTTGGTGGCTGAAATCTCCTATTTTCTGCCATCCCTACATTCTATTCAAAATTCAGTGGCAGCCTCATTCCTTTACCCTGCTTCCCTCACCAAGACTTTCATTTTTATCTCTCTTCTTTGCAATTCCCCCCATAATTATCACCTCCAAAAACACTACAAAATTAGTTCTGAAGGCAGATCTAGTTAAATATGCTTGTACCATAATACAGCTTCACAGACACTGAAGCCCAAAGTCACTCCTTTCGTCTCTTTAGTTTTAAAATGACAAATTTAACCTTGCCATACCTCTGGCTCCCAATCTGCTTGACAATACTTACTTGACAGAGAAACCAACAATCCAAATTGACTGCTTCAAAGTCCTCTGTATCTCAGAACAGTAAAAATCCATATAGTTCCAAAATAGTTGGTTGTCTTGCAGAACCTGTTTCAAGAAAGCTATTTTAAAAAAATACAGGAAGCATATTTTAAAAGGGGGATCTATGTGTTACAGCCTTTCATTTCCAATTTCCTCAAAGACTGGCTATTATATCCAAGAAAACTGCATCAACTTACTCCCTTTAGCTCCAGCAGCTGTTCTTTATATTATTAGACATATTATTTATTCACTTTGCCTTTATTTATTGCTAGAAAATTCATCTGAGAACTGATTGACAAAGTTGCTATAGCTTCCATTCTTATTATTTAAATTAATTATATCTGCATTAATAATAAATAGGACCATTTTAATCCTTTTTGTATTTACTTCCTATATCTTCTTTCATATCTTGATGTACAGCTCATTTTTCTGGCCTCCTGATATGGAAGACTAAAAAGCTGTGAATGCTTAAATATATCACAGCAATTTCTATTCTAGATTTGACAACTGCTATTTATAGGATGAAATTTTGCTCCTTGTTAAGCTGGATGCAGAAAGTGTTATGCCCAGAAGGGCATCATGCAAATAAGCCTTGTGGTTCTAGAACCACAAAAACCTGAGTTTGGAACAGACCTCTGAAGGTCAAGCAGTCTAATCTTTTTTAACTCCAGACAGTTAGATCAGGTTTCTCAGGGCCATGCTCACCTAAGGTTTGAAGATCTCTGAAGATGGAGAGCCTGAAACCTCTCTGTGAAAAGTGTTCTAGGGCTTCATCCCTCTCATTTTGACTTCTTCACCTTTATATCCAGCTGGAGTTTTTGTTTCAGTATTTTTTTGGTGATTTTGGGTTTTGGTTTTTTTTTGTTTGCTTTTGTTTTGAAATTTTGGGGGGTTTGTTTATTTTTTGTTTTTGTAGCAGGCATCTGTTTTCTTGTCCTTCTGCTAATACATCAAGACGAACCTAGCTGTATTTTTAGGAATCAAATTTAGACCATCAATTAACCAATTCACTGGACTATGCCAACCATTGTTACTCTAATCTGGGTGAGAAAATCACGTTTCTCTATAGATCATGGGCAAATTCTCCCAAATTGCTTAGTATTTCATAGTACTTGGCTTTTAGGTGAACTTTTACAAAGTTTCCAAGTACTCTGGATGTCAAAATTTTATTTCTAACTTGATTCCTTTTAGGAGCTTGAATTCCAGGAAGTCTTTGTTTTCTTTCTCTTTGAAAATGAAGCTTTTCAAGCAGAAGGCTGTAGTTTGAAATAGTGTGATACTGCTGTTGGTGGAACCATCATCATTGATCAGGGTGAACTACTGCTCAGCAAAGGTACACCAATACATTTCTCAGTCTCCTATGGATGAATTAGCAGCTCCTGAAGAAATAAGTTTCACAGAACTCTTGAGCTAGCATATTTTATTTTAAGAAAGGCATTGAAAATGTCTGAAGTTTGGCCAGCAAAATTGGAAGCATCTGTAATCAGCAGTCACGCTTGAAAATCTTGGCCTCAGTCTTTTTTTATTGCAGTCTTGTGTCAAATAACATGTAAGCACATAACAAATGAAGCATATTTCAAGAATTTATAGGAGCTTCAACAAATAAGAGGTTTACCTTTCAGATCAAAACCCAACCTTGTATCTCTTTCCACTGCAAAAATACAGAAAAAATTGAAAAAGCAATTCCCATTTGAGTCTGACAGTTCTTAAAGGATTTTCCTAAAACTTTGGATGTTTGGCTGCTGAGTCCAAACTTCTTCAGGATCTGACCATAACCTACTATAAAGTTTAGGGCAAGGTACGTTTAGGAAAAACTTTCTTGATTTTGATCTGACCTTCGACATATTTTTATTTTATCTGTCACAAGGAGTATCAACATCTGACTGTCTCTCAACCTATCCAACCTCAGACCTGTTAAATGCCAGGTACCTTGCACAGATGAAGCAGCTGTTTATTAATGGAGGTAGGGTAGAACTTCTGAGAGTACAGATCCTTTCTGCAGAAAGACACTATTTCCTGGGATGCTTAAAAACAGAGAGGTAGGTTGCTAGTCTGTTACTGCAGAGATAATTTGGGTTTCAGCATGAGCCGGACTGAGATTAATGAGTTTGCTTTTTACCCTGCTTTAGCTGTGCCAGAGTTTATAGCAGGGGAGCTGGCCACAGTAGAGCTGGGATCTTTACTAATTCAGACATACAGGATATTTTAATTCAGGCAGAAGGAGACTGTGGTTGCCCTACATACAGATAACCAAACTCCCAATCAGCCAGCCAGCAACAGCAAACTGCTGGAACCCAGGAAGCTTGTCAGCCACATGCCTGCAGTCCCCAGCCCATCCAGGAACAGTGGAATGGGCTTATCCAAGAAAGCTAATCTCTTCTGCTGTCCCAACCAGGTCTGCCCCTAAGGAAGGCAGAAGTGTCCATGTAGGTATGGTTTGGAAAGGAAGGGAAGAGAAAGGATGGAAGAGAAGGCAAGCCAAGGCCAGGCAAGGCAGGACAATGAGGTACAATATTCAAAATCAGTCATACCTCTCTGACTTTTGAATTTTCTCTAAGCAAAACCAATATAGTTCCAAATTTGCTCTTAAATAACATCTTGACCTTGGAAAAAAGCACCCTTTTTTTTTGTCCCAACGCCACCTAAAGGTATGCTATGCCAATGCCTGTTTAAATGTTTAAATACTTGAGGTTTGTTAAAAAAATGTGTTTCTAAACACATTTTATCAAGTGAAGGAGATTTGAGACAAAACTAACAGGATTACCCCTGCATTTTTGTAGTTAGAGGAATAATATTGTTTTGTTCCATCAATGTGTCCACTTTACATTGTTCAGCACAAAGCTTTGTGGAATAAGAATCATGGGAATATCACAATATAAAGGAAAAAGGTACAAATAACAGCTTCATAAACTGAGAAATGTACATAAATAAATCATGTAGATGGGGGCAGTTTGCTTAGCTGGCAAGAAAAAAAAATGGAAAATATGCTTGTTAAACAATAACCACAGAGTGTGCTTTTATGATGTTTTTCACCACAGTAATTCATATTAGAGATAGAAGCAGTTGCATGTTAAATAAAATCATTCAGCATTGTTCGCCTCACATTACAAAGAGCTGACTTACGTTGTTTTTAGATGCCTCCCATTAGAAAGTAAATATTCCTCTGATGTTATACATTTCAGAAAATTTAATAAAGATGAACTGTAAATAAAGTCGCAGGGAGATTTCAGACAGTTTTATTAGCAGATTGTTGAAAAGAAAAGAAAATTAAATACAATAACAGTAAACGTGGTTCTCACATTGAAACCAGGCTCAAATAACTAGGCTACCATAGAAAAATTTCCAATTCTTGCATTATGATGTAAAAACAGATTTTTGTACAGATTTTGTACAACAAAATTCGTAATAACCTTTTTTCATTTTTAGAAAACTTTAAATATATAGATAAAAATAGACAATTTTCATAGGTCCTACATGAAGATGAGTATGTTCTGTTCCAAGGGCTTGCATAGAGCGCAAATATGGTTATAATATAGAACAACTAGACATTAATATCTTTAAGATTACAAAAGCATATAAACAATAACATGAGGAGAACTTTTCTTCATAATCTATGCCAAAAAAAAAAAAATCCAAATCAAAACCCAAAAACCAAAATACCAACCCAAAACCTGTAAAACTAAAGAGGGGCAAAAAACTTCAACTTACGGTAACATCTCATGGTCTGTAATATTTACACGGTTTTTATCAAGATTCTTTCTAAACATCCAGCTCATAAATTGGTTCCCCTTTATTCCTTAACACTTCTGTTTATGTACCAAGCCAAACACTGAGGCATTCCCAAAGGTCTTGAAAGAATATACTGTAAAACTACTAAACCTACTTACAGGTGACTCTATGCAAGGAGCAGAGCAATGGTAAATGCTAGTACATATTTCAGTTGTAGGCTTTTAATTCTCTTTCAGATATGAATGATTCAAAAGCTTGCCACAAGTCCATCTAACTTTACAGCTGTTAACCCTTTAAAGACTGCATACGAAAAAACTGGAGTACTGAATCCCATGTGTGTTTAAGCAACTATGACAATCATGAAGGAATCATGGTTAGAAAATAACATCACTACAAAGTATTAGACAACAATATTTAATGAAAAATATTGCTCAATATTTCTTTAAAAAAATTACTGTGATGTGAACTTGTATATACATCTTTCTATTGTTAAAAAAGGATCGTGGTGGAGTAAATATGAACTGCACAAAATAAATGTGTACCAGTATTGCGAGGAAGACCTACAAACTACAGAAGCTCAGTGCTAGAGTTTACAAAACATTAGATTTTTTTTTTATTTTGGACAAAATATTATTAATATCCAATCAGAACTACTTTTAAAGAAATATTTGCTTTAAGTTAGGCATCTTAGACATTTAAGGTTTTGATATGTTTCCATGTAATAAATAATATCTTATATGCATAAAACATTAGATGAAGAAAGCATAATCACAAAACTTACAGTAATAGCACTGATTCACAAAATCAGTCTTTAAAGGGGTAACCCAAAAGTATGCAAAGCAAAGAACATAACTTCTAGTAATGTAATAAGCAGTGTTTTGCAGCTTACTTCCAGTTATCAGCACAAAGGTGAAAACACATATTGTAGCTTTCATAAAGACAGTGAAAGTAACACATAACCATCCATCCCTAAGACAAGGTGGGAGGGACAACAGACTTCAACTGTATCACTCAGTTCTACGTGGAATTGGACTGATACATCAAGTGTTTGTTAGGTTTTCTTTTTTTAGCAACATTGACGTAATATGACATTAACATATAAAAATATTTCTGGCATTTTGACTTGCTGCTCAGCCACAGTCCATTCTTAGAAGTGCACTAGTCAGGACACTAACCAGGGCTCAATATACAAATAAAAGTGGCTGATACAGAATTCTGACTTGTTACCAGATGCTTAAGATCTCATTCAGTAATACTGTGACTCCAGGACAAATATTTACATGCCTGCATGCGTTAAAACTAGAAAGGTGTCTTTCTGACCAACAGGGTGACAAAACAATATTATCTAAAAGTTTCATTTCCTAAACTCTAGATTTCTACTGCATACATAATACCTTCCTTGTGTGATTTGTGTTATATACTGTACATGTGACCAACATTTTGATAAGAAGCAAAGTCTTTTATTTCATAAACCCCTGCCAGTTTACAATGAGAAATTATTATTCTTTTTATTTTTTTAAATTTTATTTTAGGAAAAGAGAATTTGTGAATGGTAAAACAGTTTGTTTACATTCAGCATTTCTTTTCACTTACACAAAATTTGATTTCACTTAATGTAGTCTAACATATATGTGTTGGTCTCTTGGAAAGCATGTGGAAAAAATGTCTTTAGAAGAAAAACCCACGATCATTGTTTGAAAACTGAATGTATCAATTTTTTCTTCTTTTACCTTTTTTTTTTCCTTTTTTTTTAAAATAAGAATCCTCTTATGCCCTCTACAAGTTCATTTCTGAGCTGTCTTGCTGGTTTCGGTATGGTATAACAGTCTGTAAGTGTACTTGAACACCGCTGGAAGGATCATTGGATGTGCTCAAATATAGAATCATCAGAGGAGGAGAAAGTCTGCATTCCTTGAAAAAGGGAACACTCAGCCTTGTTCTAACTGCCTGCAATTTTGGATACAATAGTCCGGCACAGAGATGCAGATTTTCGCTGTGAGAACAGTGCTACTGGACATTTACAAACATTCTCTAGATCTCCAGGTTGAGTCACAGGAGATAACCAGAGGAGGACACTCTTGCAGAATTCTTTACACTTTTGAAGAACATTGATAAATGAAGTTGAGGAAGTTGGTTTGAAAACGTTTTGTTTCCACAGAACTCCTTATGAGCCAATGTCTCACTGCAACGTTCTTTACCGTAGCACACGTATTTTCAGCAGGAAAAATTCAATACATGACAGTAGTTTTCAAATAAAGTCTTCCATCTAAAATATGAAAGAGAAACATTTGCTTTATACATTTATATCTTCAATGAATCAAATAGAGGAAAAATCCCACAAGATTTACAATCTCAGCAGAAGCAGTCATGCAACAAATCTGTAAAATGTCCCCTATGGTACTTTTTGTCCAAAAGAAAAGAAAATCATAAAACCTGAATGTCACCTTGTCAATTTCATCTGCCAGTGGTCAAATAAACTCTGTTGAAAACCACATGCACTTTGCAAGTTGTGAAAAATGTAGCAAGCTCTGAAGCTTTAATGTATGCTGGCCTCGTATCAGTGCTGGGGCACTAGGAATGTAGGTGGAGCCTCTGTGCATGTGTTTTTACTGATATGCAAACGTAACTGAATAGTGCTGAACAGCAATTATTTCCTTCATGGTTGCAGAGCAAAAAAATCTTCTTGCATGCAATCGTTAGTACTCCCATCACTAAAGGCATAGCTCACACTTTCTGATTTAGCTGTGTTGTTAAATATACCATGTAATGTAACCATTGTGCACATTTGTAGCTATTTATATAGAACCCAGTATAGGATATTTAAACGGTAGCAGTGAAGTATAGCCTCCTTCCCCCCATAAATGAGATTAACTGAACAATTACTATGGTAAAGATGTAAGCACATTTCTCACAACATTTTTTCCACCCAAGTGAGGAGCACATATTTAAGTGAGATATGTGAGGGAATATGAGGAACACTGAGCTCACCTACCCAGTAACAGTTGATCTAGAAAAATTTGAAGAGAACATACAGGCACAACATATTTTCACCTAATTTTTATGTACAAAGCAGTTTTTTCTTCACTTGGGATATGAACACCTTATATACACCTATTTTGATAGCAACAAAATGATTATTTTTTAAAAAACAGAAAACAGACAGAAAAGTTTCTTAGCTTTCTGACCTGTAGGGTAAAAAGTGTTGGCCCCACATGAATAAAGCACATTATGAAGCAATTAATCCTCCCCAGTGCATAATTACTAACACAACTTATATTTTAGAATATAAGCATTTGCAACTACAAGCTGTATCTCAGCTCTTAAAGTTTACACAAAATTATTTAAATCTAAGTAAATTCAGCAAATATTTCTAAGATTTCAGAAGGTTTTTTTCTGTTTTGATTTTCTTAGTCCAACATTTTTATTCTGAATCAGTCTATAGAACTTTTTATCAGATATACAGTAAAAATTAGATATACAGTGAAGCAATTGCATGAGATAAACCTGTACAAATGAATGCTGAAATTTTTGAAATGTTTGGTTATCTTTGAAAGATGTGGCATCACCTCCATGAATTTACTGCAATTCTTGAGAGAAAGAAAAGTTAACCTGAAAAGTTAACAGACAAAAGTACACACTACAGCTGCAAAACCTTCTGCACACCCCTTTCCAGTTCTATCAGAGCTGCTGGGAAAAGTGGGAAGCCATAGAATCACTCTGCTGCAGTGATTCTTATCTAATGTCCCTCTGTTTTTCCTTTTCTACCACTAGTTTTCTTTTGTGAGCTTCTGGAGGCATATGCCCTTTTACTACTTTCTCCCCATCTTTACATTTTTCTTACATTTTTCTACCCCCTTTCCCTACTTTTTTATGTTCCTAGCTTTCTTTTCTTTTTTTTTTTTTTTTTTTTTGGAGTACATGATAACTTTTCCACTACATAAAAGTGCTTCTTCTCAGAACTATTTCCATTCTCTTTGCTCTTTATAGTCTTTTTTTGCACTGAAGAGAAATAAAAAGGAATTGAGAAGGCCTTAACCTAAAGACTTTTATATTATTATTTGCATGAAAATAATGCATGAAAACCAAACAAAATACTTATGGGAATTCAGGAGAGAAAGAAGGGCCCCCTGAAATGGAGCTCAGTAAAACTGAAGGCCTGGAAAACCATCTCCAAAGAAAACCTGCATCAAGTACGGGTTAGCTACTTCTACTACTGGCAACATTTCCATATAGATCTCCCAAACATACTGAATAAACACAATAAACATTTACAGCACTAAAGCTGTCTAGATACCTCTGTAGGAGTATTACTCTGCATATCTACCAGCACTTTGGCTATCCTGAATGTACACTTGCTAATGAGTGCTATGTAAAATTCCCACACCTTAACATTCTGATAACCAGCAGTTTTATTATACTAGGTCTCCATTTACCTTTTAAAATAAAGTATGTATTAAAACTAATTCTCAATTAAAAATACAGCTGCAGGCAGCAGAACCCTTGTAGCAGCCAACAAAAGATGAACAGCAGTACAGTTTCAAGAGTCAGCTCTATTTTACACTGGTTAAGGATCCAACCTGGCAGTGAAATCAATAGCAGGTTTTTCACTTTTAAAAGATGACACTATCAGATCCTGTATTCTGTATCCACAGAAAATGAATAAGAATAGAAAAGCGCAGCTCTACAAAGCTCCTTCCTTACAAAGTAAGAGGATACTTGTTTATATATATAAGTTCTCTTCAACATCTTCATTAACAGCTTGGCCACAGAACTCAAGGGGATATTAAGTTTGTCAATGACACTAAATTGGGAGGAGTCATTGACTCTCTCAAGGGCAGAGAGACCTTGACAACTGAGAGAGGCAAGCAATCAAGCCATATGAAGTTTAACACAGGCAAGTGCTGTATTCAGCAGCTGGGATGGAGAAATCCTGGTGGTATACACAGACTAGAGAATGATAGGCTGGAAAGCAGTGCCATGGAAAGGGAACTGGGGGTCCTGGTCAACAGCAAGTTGAACATGAGTCAGCAGTGCCCTGGCAGCCAGGAGGGCCAGCCCAGGGGTGCATCAGGCACAGCATCACAGCCAGGCAAGAAACAGGATTATCCCGCTCTGTTCTGCACTGGGGCAGCCTCACCTCGAGTGCTGGGGGCAGTTTGGGGTGCCACAAGGTAAAAAGACATTAAACTATTAGAGAGCTTCCAAAGGATGGCAATGAAGATGGTGAAGGGTCTGGAGGGGAAGCTGTATGAGGACCAGCTGAGGTCATCTGGTCTGTTCAGCCTGGAGGAGACTCAGGGAGACCTTGTTGCAGTCTTCAATTTCCTCAGATGGGAAAGTGGAGGGGTAGAGGCTGATCTCTTCCCTCTCATGACCAGTGATAGGACTTGAGTAAATAGCATAAAGCCAAGTCAGGGGAGGCTTAGGTTGGCTATCAGAAAGAGGTTCTTTACTCAGAGGGTGTTTGGGAACTCTAACAGGCTGCACAGGGAAGTTGCCATAACACTGTGGCTGAGAAGATCATGTAGCCACTCATGAAGAATGAGCAACAGGTAAATAGCAGTGCACTTCAGAAATTCAAAGACTTCAAACTGTGTTACATAAAACTCAGAGATCTGCAGAGGAACAATAATCCTCGCATCACAAAGTGGTGACCAAATACAACCCCTAGATTTGTCTGCTGTCTCTTTTCAATGGTGACTCCTACTACCTTGCTCCTATCCATTGATCTCCCTATTCCCAATGTTCTGAGGTTCTTTCCAAATGATAGGAACTTCCCAGTGCTGTTGTCAAAGCCACCAGAATCACTTTGCCTCTAGGTGTAGCCAGAGCTCCTATCTGAATACAAGTGGAATATTATCACTGATAGGCCTTAAATGATTTCAAGGTTAAAATCATAGACAAAACCTACAAATCTTGAATGTGATCAGCAAATCGAGCCAGCTCATTCTTTGTAAGCCAATGTGAAAATGCCACTACTTCTAAATCCTAAATCCTGAGGATGCCTGTGCTTTCTGCCTCCCAATCAGCTTTAATTTATCAGCTACGCAGGCCTGTTGCATTACTTTCTTCTGTTAACAAATGCAGAATTTTTCTATCAGTGTAAAAACAATTTTATGTAAAACAAATATGCAATATTTTAGCCACAAAACGTATGCATACAAACATATACTACACACACACACAGACCCACACACACAATAAGGATGTTTACAACACTGGGGTATATTTTTAGCCTACTGAAAATTGTTGATCTGTGGTGAAGTTTCTCCCAAATTTACATACTGTTATATACAATACAAGTACATAAAACTTACTTTTAGTCTTAGGAAGTCAAGCAAAAACACAAACTGGGAAAATAGTGATAAATTTCCAAATAGAACTGTGTGTGATTAGCAGATTGTCATCTGTTTTAATTGCTCTTTTGCAAATGGCAGCGTTCAGCAAGATCACACAAGCCCATGCTAGTAACTCAAACTGAAAATGCCACTACTCCTAAACATCATTTGTTTTTGTCTGTGGATTGATATGACAGAAATTCTACCCAGAGTGAGGGAGTATTTTTTTAGATCAACTCTTTTTAATTAAGATTCATTTTGAGGCTTTTGGATGAACATGCCCAAATAGTTAAAAGGTCACAAATGTTATAAAAAACAAACAAATGGAACTGACATAAAAGTTTGCAATGCTGAAACAAATCATATGTCTCCAAATGCATTCCCACAGAGATGTCATCTGGGTAATGATTCACTTCAGTGTTCTGTGGGCAGCTTGCAGTAAGTATCTCCATGGGCCCAGTATTTTCAGAGGGAAAAACACAAACCCACTCATATTAATATGCAACCTTGTAAACTGATAAAAATGTACAATGAAATGCTAGGTTTTGTCTTCAGCTGCAAACTAAATAAGTTGTCCATTAGATGGTAATGTGGGCATTTCTGCCACTGAGTACAACTCCCAGTGCGGTTGTTTGCCATCCAAAAAATCATACTCTCAGAGTTGCTTTAAAAATAAATGTAGTAACAGTGATCATCATGACAATAATACTGCAGCGTTTAATTTATGAAAATCTGTAAATCAATGTCCAAAGTGTACTGTCACATCTGAGTTCAGTCACTCGTTATCTTACAAAAACCTACTGAGGTAAATTCTCCTCAGGAAAAGGATAGTATTTTCTATAGTTAGGAGCTGAAAACAACCAACCAAGTGACCAAACAGACAGAAAGATACAGCAGCTTGACACAGAGAGCTGATAAGAAAGAAACCCCCATAGTCCAAGTTAAGAAGAAAAGGACAAAATACTTTGTGAGAAGGAAAATCACAGAATCACAGAATGGTTTGGGCTGAAGGGATCTTAAAGATCACCAAGGACCACTCTCCTGTCATGGGTAGGGTTTCCTTTCACTAGACCAGGTTGCTTAGAAAACAAATGACAAGATATGAAATCTCAGTGTGAGCTTTGGAAAGTTGGGATGTCAAGGTTTGAATAAATTTTTTACCCATTTTTTTAAATTTTAACTGGTAAGCTGTAGAATAGTAAATCCCAGCCCATGATCCAAGAACCCTTACATCAAAGAAGCCACAATTTTCAGTTGCTAGAAGTCCTAACTTCAGTTAACATATTTTTGTCAAATATAACTGGTACAGGCCAGTGATAGAAGCCAATTTTCACTCAAAATGGGTCTTGAGGCTTTTTAAATAGTGTATCTATTCATCTCTTTGTACTTTCAAAGAACAGAGGTTGATGTCTCTTGTTGTGAAGACAGGAACTTTATACCCAAATATGGCTCTGAAATTTTCTGTGATTTTTTTTTTTGGTGTGTTTTTTGGGTTTTTTCCCATTTTTCTGTTCTCACTTTCAAACTACTGTTTCTTTTCTTTTCCATTTTAGGTAACAGAGATTTCATGTACTGATGGTTTCTCAGTCTCTTTCCTTGTGCTTAGGAAGATAATAGCAGTGTTAGCTGAATCCTCTAAGGACAATATTAGCACAAACAACCAAAAAAAAACCAAAAAAAAAAAACCCAGCAACAAAAAACCCTATATATGCATATGTATTTAATGGAAATAAAAGGTTCTTCACTCATAAAAATCCATTTGAACCCCATCTCTAAGGCTGGTGACTGAGCTGATCTAAGCTAAGGGTCCTCTTCTAAAATCACATGTTGCAACACAAAATCCCCAGGACTAGCCCATGTGCTCCTAAAGGCAGCAGATGCTTCATACTGGAATTGAGTATACTGCTGCCAGACCCTCCAGCCATTAAAAACTGCTAAGTTCAGCATAAAAGAAATAAAATATTTGTGACCTTAAATGGGGCTACTCATATCTAAATCAAAGCAAAGCTGCTCATTTGTGCTAAGTAACATAATAAATTGCATTTCCTGTTAGGAAGTAGCTTTATTGAAAATGGTAGCTATTTTCTCAGAAGTTATTTCCAGGCACCTGTAATCTTAATGAGGTTTGTCCCTTTCAAAGAACAGTTGTACGTGCATGCCCGAGTGCACACAACCTCTTCAGCCCAGAGCTGATAAAAGCATCTGCATGCCATAGCTCAAGCACCTTAAAATTATATAACTGGTTGGTTTATTTGTTTTAATAAGATGGGGCAAATGTGAATCACAGTGTACTTCTAACCATTCATTCAAGCTGATGTTTTAATCATTTGGAGGAAGAGAAACAAAACAAAAGAAAGGGATGGCAAACAAATGGTAATGATTCATGTGGTATTTGATAAGACAGCAGTGGGAAGTCAAAATAAAAGCAAGCATATTGTGGCAGATGGAAGGGATCTTAGTCAAGATCAGACCTTCTCAGTCAAGTCAGATCTTCTTTAAAAAAACTTAAAGGAAACAACTATTGTATACTCCTCATTTATTTAATTCCAAATTGAGACACAAGAGGATTTATTTTCCAAAGATGGAAGATAAGACGGGAGTCTAACTTTTTAATAATGGGAAAATAATTTATGATGAACTTCAGTCTTTTCCAGTTTGCAGAGTGTGAGACAAAAAGCCCATCATTTGTAAAATTCAGTCATGGAATCAACTGAACATAACTTTTCATAGTATTCCTAATAAAGTGCAAAACAGTACATTGTCAGGGGAAATAATTCTTCCTAGTGTCTAGAGTTGATTAGAACTTTGAGGTTTTACAACTCAATACTGAAAAGAAGGGAAGGAGAGATATATACTGGGCTGACATTGTTACTGGCAGCACAAGTAGATATTGTGGTGGGGAATGTGGATGGATCCACTGCCAGCTTCCACAGCAGAGTACAGGAGATGCAGGAAAGCTGGCTCAAACATTGAGGCTTTGAAATTCAAGCAATTTGTTCTTTAAAAAAGTGCCCATCCCGTTTTTATGCAAAGATGGGTGATTTCACACTGCATGTTCATTAAACGCATGCAAATATGAAGTATGTAAACATATTTGGCCAAACACCATCCCAGTCTGCCCTTTGTGTAACACCAATAAATTAGTTTCAAATTTGCATATTGTTATTAATCATACACCTTTCATTTCTCTACTTAACATTCATGTACAAATATATTTGTGTTAATACTCAGTACAAATATTCAGGAAACTGAGATGTCCATGTGTTTCTTTTTAAAGCAGCAATTTATATGTGGGAGATTTTAATTCTAGTATAAGATATAAAACTAAACCATGGATGGGTAAAAAAGAGCATCTAAATACCTTTTTTCACAGTTATTTTAAATATTGAACTATCTTCTCTCAGTGATTTTACCATGTGCTTTAATCATTAATATTTATTTCCATTACTCCCATGTATCTGTGGGAGTAAGCTAAAGGTCAGCAATCCGGTCTTTAGTAAACTCACAAAGCAGGGGAGTACCTGAATATGTCACCTTCTATTATTTAAAGATCATATACTATGCATAAAACTGGCCATTTTGAGGACTGAAAAAACTGAACTAGAAAGGTGAGAAATTGTTTGAAAGAAATAGATTTTTTTTTTTTAATTCACACTATCTTTTCTTGCTGCTTCACAAACTTAGCAACCCTTGTTCTATTTGTATAAACAGAAGAAGCCATATCCAAAAAAAGGCAACAGAACTGATTACTTACAAGCACTGAACCTGAGTCACTCAGGCATTGTACTGTGTCACTTCATGTTAGTAAAAAAAAAAAATCAGTAATGATAAACAAAAACAACAGACACAAAACAGAACAAAACCCTCTCAACTGAAGAATCATGTGGAAAAGTTATTAAAGGATGAAGTCACAGCTAAATACAATCAGCTTGTGAGCTTCCACAGCTCATTGTGTTCAGTGCTGTTTGTATCACAGTGTGGATAATTTTGGTGCTGAGCAATCTGTCCTGCATAAAACAGTTTGACGTTCTACAAAAAGGTGTGCTTTATTTGTTACTGTATTTCCAGAAACATAAATGACTTTTTTTTAGTATCAGCAAGCAACCTTGGATCTGATAGCATAAAACTGAAAAAGAATTGTATATTGGAATGTAGTTTCTGCCTGGCACTTTCTGCCTTTCTTTGGTTTTGGGCTTTTTTCTGTTAAGTCCAGATGGAAACAGAATTTACTATTCATTCCTTTAGTCTGATCAGTCTTCTTTCACTTCTCTCCATTTTGCCTCCTTTTTTAGTGCCTTGCTCAAATCATCGCTTTTTAACACTAAATATCATCATTAAAGTAATCTTACATACAAGATATCAATCATACAGTTAAGCTTCAAAGAGACTTAAAAAGGAATTACTTTCCTTTTCTGGAGAGAAAAAGTGGTCATAAAATGAAATTGGAACAAAATACATGAGACCAGTGTTTGTTGGAGCTTTCAGCAGTTTGGCTGAATTACAGAAAGTATCTATGCAAAAGTACATGTAAGTGGGTATTTCCTTAAAAATACCCTCCATCTAAAGGAAAAACAGAAATGCACACAAATCCTTTCCATCACTCAACTAGAAGCTGATACAGTAGGCAGGATAAAGGTGCAAACAACTATACATCCTGTCATAAAATATGAATAATAAAAATCTTTTATAAAATTCTGAAAAGGTAACATGGGTCATGATAATTGCTTGGAATAGTTGTAGCCATAGTTAGTACTCTCCATCAACAGACAGTGTGATGTTAATTTCTTTCAGCAGATACAAATAATTTATGAAGATGAGTTTTTCTATGGTATTACCTTTTCTAGAGCTTTGCCTCCATTACTTTTCAGAACACAAGAAAAGACTTAGATCTAATACATACTCCTATGCAGAGCACCTCTTCTGAGTCACAGAATCACAAACCTTCCTCACCCTTCTCTCCCAGCCACATCTTTTCTAAACAAGTCATTTGAATTTCATGTTGCACAAGTAACTAAAAGGCAGAATGGTGTTTTGCTGTTTTCAGATTAAACACCACAATTAATACAAGAGCATGTACCAGATGCCATTTAAACTGCTCCAAAGTCTACTGGAAAATAGAGGCCACTTAAAGAAAGCTATATTAGTCTGCATATATAATTCTGGAAAATGTGGAATCCTTTCGTAATATCAGTATCACATTAGCACCCCACTTTAATACACAACCACCCCTGCTCTCATCTGTGTGCTAAAACAGAGTAACCACCCAATGCTAAACATGAAGAAATAGTCACATGCAGAACAGGAAGGAATGAGGCTGTAAAATAGATAGATTGCACAGCAGCAAGCTTATGGAAAATCTATTAAGGATGCATGGGATGTCAAAACATATGTAACATTACCTTGCTGCTTTTAGGTATTTTATATGAAAGCAAGTTTATGGCACTCGGCAGTGACATTCAGCTCCAGAAAAAGAGTCAAGACAAGAGAAACCAAACCAGAAGTCATGGCCTAGGAAATCAGCTATGAACTGAAGTCACACATAATCCTTCCACCACACAGAAATAGACATAGGTCTTAATGAAGTTCCCAGGGCTTAGCATGAGCGGCATAACTACAAAGCTGAAAAAAAAATCAGCTCATGTTAATTCTGAGGAAGACTTCAAGCTGAAACATGTAAATGGGGTCTAACCCAGTAGTTAGCCATGAAGCAATACTTAAACAAAAGGCTTTTTTTCTTTTCCAGAATGAAAACTACCATAATTTTATAATATGAGGGAACTCTGCTTCTGTGGCAACTGCTAATGTTAGCCCTGGTAGGTTGCTTTCCAATTCAGAGTTCAAACTAGTTCCTTTTACTAATTGTAAACTTCCATCTTGAATACATCTTCATAGATGCATCTAAGAACTGCAGTGACAATCCAATCTTTCCCATTCCCTCTCAGTGGTAACATAATTTCAGAGAGGTACTTCAAAATGATTATTCTACCCTCCCAGGAAAAACTCAATTAGCCTTAGGGCCAGGTGGTTCGAATTTGGCACCACTCTGTGTCTTTGCCAGTAAAGACTCCTCAGAAAAAACAGCATGTCATGACAGACTGTGTCCTGGATGCACCCCACTGCAGAAATCCCAGACCATATGGAAGCAGCATGCCTTCCCAGAGAGAACTTAACACCATGGTTCATCATCAAAAAGTAAGCAAGAGAAAAGAGAATGGCTAAATTAAACCACAGATCAGTCTTAACCAATGACTTTGGGATCAAGTGACTACCTAGCAGCCAGAAGCAATGAGCGGTGCAAAATATGTGAAGTGTAAAATTTTCTTGCTTCAAAGTGTGATTTTCTCAAGACAGAGGAAATGAAAAATGTTACTTCCTGGTTGCTTTTACTCTTCCCCACCCATCTCCCTCCCTATCCCCATCTCTCCCAGCTTTCCACTTAGTGTTTCTTGTCAACAGCAACACACTAATGGCATTGTACAAGTCACTTGCAGGACATTCCCTGGAACAGCATTTAAGATGCTGGTTACCCATGCTCAAGGTGAACTTAGACTGGAATAATTTCAGATCAGGCTACTAGTATAAGAGAAGGAATGCAGTCCACAATATGCACATAAAATTAATTGATTTGCTTATCAGAGAAGAGCATCTGATCATTCCTTGTATATACATTAAATAATAATAAGAGAAAAAAAACAAGTCTTTTAAAGGAACTCAGCTCTGAGTGGTCTTCCAGGATGATGGATGTATTTAAATGATTTTTATGAATATATTTGTGATATGAGAGCCTGAAAATGCAGATTTCAAAGCCCATCTAGTACTATCCGTAATGCTATGCTATGTAAGTAGAAAAAGAGGCAAAACCTGAGTATATCCTGAATATATTTACTGAATAATTGGCCTGGTAAAATATATTTGGCTATAAAGTTAATCTTAGCTAGAAAAACTAAGTCAGTGGTTTTGCAAGAATATAAAAAAACCTAGAGGGAAACCTTATAAAATGAGGATTTTTCTGTTCACTGAATATTTAAGATTAAGCTCTGGGACTATTGTCCATTTGGAACTGGAATAAAACTGATATTGGTATGTTTTAATACAAGCACAATTTGAGCCTTTCAATATTTTAGCATTGGGAGCCAGATTGCATTGGATGGCATAGTTACTGCAGTGAAAGTGACTGTGATTGTCATAACAAATTTGATGGCAAGGGTGAAAATGGAACTGAACCTCCAGTCAGTGTACTACTTTTATGATGCTTCCAGTATTTCCAGTGAAGCCAAGGAGTCTGATCCAGCCACAGTATTTTATGTCCAGTTCAGCAACGTGCAAAGATACTGTT
Organism: Serinus canaria; assembly: GCF_022539315.1. Classification (NCBI taxonomy): domain Eukaryota; kingdom Metazoa; phylum Chordata; class Aves; order Passeriformes; family Fringillidae; genus Serinus; species Serinus canaria. The sequence goes on from NC_066313.1 coordinate 63,715,747, forward strand.
CTCTCTCCAATGGCTAAGAGTGTATATCTTTGAGTCAGAGTATAAAGCTAAAAATGAAAGCAAATTATTGCTGCTTTTTATTTTATGTTTGTATTCAATATAGCTTGATTACTTGAAAGGAGTTGTAGCCAGCATATTGCAGTATGAAACAATATCATGAAAAATACATGTCTTTTAATGCAATGGGTGCACCAACAGTTTGTCACAGGCAAAATCTGCAGAATCAACACATAGACAAAATAAACAAGTCAAAACTTAAATTATCTAATACAGCATTGTATATTTTCAACAATCCATATTCTAATTTCATGCACATAAAGCAGCACTGTAAATTTTTTGGTCCTGCTTTCATAACACTTTGTTTCCAAGGCCAGCTGTAGCACATTGAGATCCATCCTTTCTAACATCCATGACAAAACACACTATTATACTATTGCTGCTTTTCCTAAGCTATTAGAGGCTGCATCACTTTTAAAAAATAAGGCTGACAAGAATATAATAGAAAAAATGGTTTTACCATTACTGGTACACACTTTGTGTTTCTCAGCAAGGAAAAACAAAATGACATCACATTATCATTATATATGCTGCTGTCTCCCAGGATGTCCTTCAGGTGTTACGAAACCCTACAATGAGCAAAAGCAAAAGATTTCTTTTTAAAGCTAGCAGTCTATTCTATAGAATATATTTTCCTCTTTACAAGCCAGCTGGCAGTTCACTGGAAGAATACTTATTATAGATATTTGCTGACAGCAAATTTTAGCTTTGATAGAACATGATGCTGGCTAAGTAGTCCTTCCAAATGTGTTAATTTTAGTTTCACTTCCTTTAAACTTCCTTTTCTTAGATGACTTTATTTTTTTTAAATTTCATAGGTACTTGAGATACTAATAGAGATGGGTCAAATTCCACATCAAATCCATGAGAAAGCCAAATTCTTGAATTATAGAAAGGTGAAACTGTTTTGTTTCATTCTTAATCATATCAATATAAAAAATGAGCACTGTGAGAGAACACTATTTTTAGAATTACAGTACTTTCAGCATAGCAATTGCTTGCTTTTCTGGTTTGCAAGATGAAATTTATATGAGTATTACAGACATATTAAAAATTTGTTTATCTTAAATTATTACAAATATTTCCTATTTCTCAAGGACACAAAAATGCCTCTTTTTTAATATTACTGCCAAAGACGGAAAGGACAAAACCTAAAATCTTTGGCCACTTTTAAATTAAACCATCAGACCCTCAGCTAGTTAAAGTTAATATAGCTTTCTTGATGGCAAGATTGTCTTTTTTTCTTTTTCTTCAACTGATGAAATAGAGCAATTAAGTTGGAGTGATATTTTAGGAAGATGATTGCCTTCTTAACTCTTAACACTGCACAAAGGGCTGCCTGCCTGATAAAATCTCACAGTACAGTTTTATTTACATTTTAAGTCTAACTGCTTTTTTTTCTCTTGAATATTTTAAGTGACTGTTGAACTTTCACTCTCCTGACCAGGATTTCTGACCCCTCAGTTATCTTAGGATCATAAAGGAAAGACAGTCCTGTACTACACCAAAATGCTGTCACTCAGCAATATACCATTTCTGATCTAATGTAGAATAATTAAGGTAAGTCAGTCCATTACATTTTTTCTCATATGATGATTCAGGTAAGGCACATTTATACAAAATTTCGGCTATCAAGTATTAGTTTGCTAAATCCCGTAAAATATTTCTCCAGCTATTTCCCTCTACAAAATTTGAAACTAACTATAATTAGCTGATAATAGTTGTAAATTGCTGTATCCCCTCTCCTTGCCACTTTCTAATGCCTAGGACTCTGATCCATCACCAAAGAAAATATAAAAGCAGAAGTTAATAACATAACTGAACTTCTACTGTGCCTTTCATCCAAGATCCAGAATACTTTACAAATATTAATTAAGTTTCACAACACCCTTGTGTGACACCAAAGCATCGGTGCTGCCATCAAGATATCAGTAGATATTATTTCTTTCTTCATGCATGAAAACTTGGTTTTGGCTTAAGGCATTGGTTAAAAATGCCCTGAAGCATGCCACATGAGGTATTCCTTTGCTATCCAAGAGCAAAACATCAGATATAAAGTATATAAGCTACACCAACAAATGGTACCATTTTAATTCTGAAATCAATACTATCCACTTAATTCTTTTCTGAAAAATATAAAATGGGCAAAAGAGTGACTCCTTAGCATATACTTCTTGTGACTGTGTCAAATGCTTCATCAATTCTTTGCAATTAGACAATCTTGGAGTATAATTACTACCTTTGCTATAAAATGGAATTATTGTATGGGAAAAAAACCTCCATACATGACAAACAATAACAACCACCAAAGCAATTACTTTCTCACCTCCAGAAACTGAATTCAGCTTTTCTGGAATAGGACTAAGCTTACTAAATTTGTTTGTAGCAGTCTATAGTGGGGTATTCTAATTATTATTTATAATGGGATGGACTCTATTATAGATATTTCTATATCTGTATAGATACAGAAATCTCTATATCCAGTGAGGTCAAGGGTGACAAGCAAGGCTGAAGTCTTCAGCCTACACTGAAGACTTCTATGCTACATCAAGTTAATTCCAGTTGTGCTTGCAAACAATATCTTGTTTGCAAGCATAACTACATTTAAAAGGCAAAACATTAACTAGTTATCCATTGCTAATCAGTAATGATATAGTAATAAAGTTACAGTAATATAATGAAACTGTATGAGTAATGTGATACTATTTTCCCTTCTAGAGTTCTGTGATTCTTCCATCTACCTCCTTTTCTTGGTCCCTCATCTATCTCTTTTCCTGTCTTTCAGTTTATGGCTGCTTCTGTTCTTATTTCAGAGTTTTCAGAATGATTTTCTGACTCTTGTTTCATGCCTTGTGCCTTGTGTGGTAGCATCCAAATGAAACACATGCTGCAAAGCTTCACTACTAATGCAGAATTCAAATTCCCTTTCCTACATTTGAGAGTCATGCTTTATGCAACTTTCAAAACTGTTCCGAGTTATATGAAACAGAAAAGGAATTGTCAAGCTTGGATATTTTTCCAGAATTGTTGATGCAAAATTACCCATTTCTAACATCAGTAGTTACAAGAAGTGACTAAAATGCAGCTGTTCTGGTGTGCTTACTGTCACAACTGATGCTGGAATTCTGAGGCAAGCAAAAAGGAAAATACACAACACATGAAAATCATCAGATTAACTTCAGACACCTGCACTGCACGTAGCTGCATTTGAGCTGGTTTAGCAGACTCCCTTTATAATCAAGGAAGAAACTTAGAAGTTGTGATTCATTTTCTTCAAAGGGAGAGATGTGTCTATTACTCTTCATTGACTTTAACAGGAGTCCAGCCAAATAGCTCAGATAAAGACATCTACCCCACAAATGTGTGAAGTGGAACACATCCCTCCCACTGATAGTGTTTGGGTATTTTATAGATAATTACATTGCCTCAGCAGCTATTCCACACTTTCAGAACACAGAGCAATATCTATACTGCCATAATGGTATCAGCAAAGTCCCACTCTATCTTATCAGTTGAAAAAAATTATAGGATAATGTTGTAAAGAATATATGACTCTGTATGCCATCTTGATAGCTTAAACATCCTGTTTATTAAATTCTAAAGCACTCCTAAAGAGCACCTACTTTTTGGTCTCTGCAGGCCTGGCTGTCTCAGGTATTGCATGTCTAAAATGAATGCAAACAAATTAATGTATTTATAAAGTTGTTCAAGGGTTTAAGCAAATGCAGGCATATTGAAGATGAGTAAAAATCCCATTGTGCTGCTTCACTGTGCAATATAATTCCTTGTAAATTATAAACCCCCAATCATTTCCTCATTTCAAGTTTATTTTCATTATTCCAATAATGTTGTACTCATCCTTGAATTGAATGAAACTCCTTTTCACCTGTCTTACTATGCACAGTTTTAACATTCTGTATAGATTCTATTTTACCTATACTTTGTCTTCTTTGTCCACAGACTATTTCCAGCAATATTAAGTAGCTGATAGATTACTTTGGGATTTTAGGTGGTCCTCATTTTAAGTAACAGCCTTCACCTTTTTCCCAAAACACCCAATCATTGTCCTTTTATACCTGTTTTTTTTACAGAAATAGCTCTTGAATTCATCTAATCTCCTTGCAGTTCTATATTCAGATTTTGCACAAAACTTCAATACTGATAATTTTTTTTCCTCACTGCACAGTCTCATTCTGCATGTCTGGGTGTTTTGGATGCTGTGTCAAAGTTGCTGATCCTGGCAGCTAGGACTGTCCTTTGTAACTTATATTCATCAGGCTTACTCCAAGTTCAATCATTAAATGCCAGGTAGTAACTCACAAACCGTTTTCTTGTTTTCCTCAGCTGCTAGTCTTGCAGAGTATAAACTAACCTCATATCATGTATCTGCAGTATTTTAAACTCCAACCTATGATGCTAGTTTCTTTTTCAGTGCATTATATCTGCTCTATAAAATCTCTGAAGTATCACAGGTTGACAATTTAAAAATATACCAAAATTTTTGCTTTGTCATCCCTGCTTATAAAATATTAAAACCCAAAAAATTATCATCAATTAAGAATAGAAATTGAAATAATTTGAAACCCTTGAAAACTTTTGGTGGAGGGAAGAGGGTTTCTCCAAAATTCAATGTTGCTGTAGTCAAAATGACACAGAATGTGAAATAATGTGTTTGTTTTTCAGACACTGTAGGTCTGAAGAGATTTTTTTTTTTGTATACTTCAATTATAAAAACATTTAAAACATACAAACTTGTGCAATTTTTATTTTAATGAAGATGAGAAGTTCATTAACGAAGATAAATATTTCATTAGATGTTAAATAAAACAAAGAGATTTTTTGGCTTCTCTCAGCACAAAATTCCTTTGAAAGATTAATTAATACATGCAAATTATGCAAATTAGACCCATGCAAATATTTTATGAAGACAATTAAGGGAACCATTAATTACTGCTTTTTTTGCTTCAGTGAGATTCATTCATTTAATTTTAATTTCACTTTAACTGTTTTGATGTATAATCTTGCAGCTAAGAACTTTATCTTTCCTAGTGGGTCACTTAAACTTATAAATTTCATCAAGTGAGCAGCAACAGAAATCTGCAAAGATATTCTCTGGGCTATGTTTAGTATCAAGAGAAATTTTTGACACAATGCACTCCTAGAAACTGCAGAACTGGAAGGGAATGTGAGCTCATTCTTGGACAAGGTTCAACTGCTGGAAAAGCAATTAATTTGCTTTGGCTGTGCTAATATAGGGGAATTAGAAAGTGTGACACAAGACAAATAGAAATAATTAGTTCTCCAAAATGATGTTCTCATTAATATGGTTTGAACAGTAGAAATAAAAAACATTATTGTGGCATGTCTGCATTCTGTCCCTAGCCACAGGAGGTAGGAAAATGCAACATACAGCATTTTTTCACCTTTGTAGTTTGTGTGGTGGTGGTATTTATTTTCATTTTTTATTGTAGGTTTTCAGAAAGGCAAATTGTGGACCTGATCTTGTTATCTAAAACCTACTGTACTTGCATAAAGCATGAGGAATCCCTACACTTCTTCCTGTAAAAAGATGAAGCTATAAACATAAGTGACTAGGCTTTTCACAACAATACACTCGAGTTCCTAAATTGAAACTTTTATTTCAATATCTTTCATTTAAATAACATTTTATTACATGCAATACCCAAGGTATAATGTGGTTTTTCTGCAGCTTAAGCTCCTTTAGTAAAGAGATTGCTCTAGCAAAGGAGTTATGATATCCTCTCCAAATCCAGTAACATAATTTTCGTATTCCATAACGTGAATATACACACACTCATTTTACAAGGTACAGAGAGGGGGACTTTCACTTGCTCTCCTTAACACTTACCCCAGCTCAAAGCCGGTTTTCCACAAGCAGTGAACATCACTAGCTGGCACTCTTTACAAAAGCAGGCTGCTAGAAGGCTGTTAAGAACATCTGCTCATTTACACTCTGGATTTCTTAGCTTGTTGCAGGATTAAAGGTAATGGAAGACTATGAGTTAAAATATTAACTTCTCCCTCCCCTGCAGGTTTGCCAAGTTCCAGCTGAAGGCACCTCCCTCTGAAAGTTTTGTTGTCCACACACCTTTTATCTAGAATCAGATATTAAAGTGCAATGACTTGATATCATTTATTTCTTAATTCAGTTAGGTGGAAAATCTGTAGCATCTGACAGAAATGGAGATTTTTCTCTTTAAATACAAGGAGAGAAAATGTGGCCATGGGTTAACATTTTCTGAAAGCTGATTACCACAATTAACAGAATCCTTAAGTGCAACTACCACAGAGGTTTAGCAAAATTACCCAATAAAATGTCTAGAACTCACACTGTAATAGTTGATTATAAAAATCCTAATGTCTTTAGGGACATACTGATAAAAAGTTAAAATCTATGAAACCTTCCTACAACTACCTACTGCTTAACAACATGGATATAGTATGTCCATGTTCCTAATTTGCTAAGAATGTGTCAAATATGTGGATGAATAAACACAATTCTTGCAAAATTTTGGGAAGTGCCTTATTCTTTTACCATTAATTCTGTTGCTGGTCAGCTGATTTTTTGAAACTTTTATTAAATGTGTCTGTGTTAATGATTTCTATATAAACAAATATTAGAACTAACACCTCATATCATACCTGGTAGATTCTAGACTAGCACTTCCTAAAAATCTTTGGGCACTCCAATCCTGTTCACCCTTTGTTGGGATCTTATTTTCCCTCCACATTGAAACTTCTTTCTCAGTTTTATTTATTTCCTACTTCTTCCTCAACTTTCTATTTTAATTTCTGAGGGCTACGATCTTCCTCACATTGTCTCTCTCTGCATACTTTGTATCTGAGTAGTCTAATCCATAAACTGAATTTCAGTCACCATATCCATGTTGACAATTGACACAGCCCTTTGTACTCCAGGCCTGTTCCCTTCTGTCTGACATAAAAACCTCAGTCTGCTTTTCTGATCCTCTGTGTGCATGTGTCGCTGCTCTGACAATCTTAGTTTGAGAAGACAGAGCTGTTAATCATTCACCCCTTCAGATTCCTCATCTTCCCCACTCCTACTACTCTTAGTCACTATGAACTACTCTTTTAATCTTGTCTGTCAGTAAAGTTCAAAATCAAGGTATCCTGTTTGTTTGTAACTTCTGACTCCTCATCACAACACAGTGTCTCAATTTATTCTCAAGAAACTCTCTGCCCCTCATTCTCCTATCCCTCTTTCTAGCTATAAATTCACATGATGTTTCTCCTCATATCTCACCTACTAAAGTTTCTGTCTTGGTCGTATAAACAAATTGTATGGCAAAAATATTTTCCTAGTTTGCTTCTTTGAATTGTCATTCTCTTCTAATTCCTTCACTGGCTCTTCCCTTTTAACAAGTAGAAACACAGTACTTGAAAGCTTTTGCCTTACCCTTCACCTTGTGCATTACTCCTTATCAAAACGCTTCAAATTGGAATGATACTTCCAAATAGGCATCCTCACAGGGCTGTCCACAGTTAAGAATACCCTCATGCAATGCTTACAAGATGAGCTCACTACAGCCCTTTAGGTCTGAAGCCTGGATTTGCAGAAGAGTCTGACAGAAAGACCTGAGATCAAGAATGATGCCTGAATCCATAATGCGATGAGAATACAGGTTCATGGACATATATAACTTCCCATGTAAATGAAAAGCACTTACCAGCACAGTCACTAACATCTCATAGTCATCATCTCTCCTCAGTATTTGTGTAAAGTTTTAAGGAAAGTGACATCATTTGCTTACATTCCTTCAATAACTTTAGTTTACCTGGTCATGAAGGGGACAGTAACCCCAACTCTACTGTAGGGGACATAGGTAGGGATGATCACAACAAAAGATTTATGAATACTTTTGCCCCACTGCTGGCAAAAGATCAGTTTACTTCTTAAAAGAAATGCATCAAAATGCTTTTTCACGTAAAACACTGCTGCTGCCATAACACACTTGTGGACATATTGGCATTTGAGGGCTCAGATTTAATTAAATGTTACATTCTTTCATACAAAACCTTCTTTGTGGTTTGGACTGAAACATTAAAAGGACAGTGTAGTAATGCACACAGGCTTTCAGCTCCTGAAACACAAAAAGCTCATACTGGTTGATTTTTACCTCTGTGAGTAAAGGTACAGCAGATATTGAGCTCGTGTGTACACAAGAAAGCTGAAGAAAAAAATAGTTCAGTGCAGCTTTGGGTTAGGAAGCTGGTAGATCCTACACTAATTAAATAATCAATTCTCTACTACTGTAGCTTCAAACCTTTGAAATGTCTTTATGCAAAGTGTTTTAACCAAACTGGTTGTATTTATGTAGAAGTACCAGAATCTAGAATTTATGTCAGCTCATTTTTATAAAAAATGAATACACAGGGTCAGCTTGGTATATGGCTAGCACTCATGCAAAATCAAGTAATAATCAAATAATGGTAGGCAGCATATGTTATTGTATTTTCAAAGCTTTTTCTAACAAAGAAAATACTTGAAAACACTTAGACCAGGTGGACTTTGTCATTACCCTGATATTCACAGAGGTTAGCCATCACTCTGAGCAAGTGCAGAGCAGGCACAGATGATGTGCTCCATGTATTCTGCTAGCAAGGAGTTTTGGGACATAAATCCTGTCACTGATATTCAAGTTGGTAAATTCCATCTAGTTTTCCATATGTCTGTACAATGAGAAAGCATGACAGAATATTTAAAAGGGAGGGCAAAACATGAAGGGCAGAATAAAATCTTGAGCTCTTGCAAGATTTAGGCTCAATCTCTGTTATAGCACAGATTTCTGATACATCCATGATCAAGCTCCCTAGCCCCTCTATATATAAAGATAATTGCTTTGTTCTGCATCACAGGAGTATTTCCTGATGTGAAGACTAAATCCATTAAAGACTGCAAAGTTGTTGAGATATTACAATGAAAAAATTTCTAGTAGGTTTCCAGTTACTCCTGGCATAGCTCAAAACAATTTATCTGAGACAGCCACAAGGCTGCAAATTGGAATCAGTAGCACAAAGAAAAAGTATTTATTTACTAAAACTTAAATTCATGCAGAAACATTATATTAGTTTAAATTTCCTCTGAATATAAATAGCCAAAATTTAACAAACTAATTTTGGACTAGCTATTTTTTTTATATTTAAAAAATTAGTGTTTTCCTGTGTATAATCTGTCCTTAAACAGTTTCTCAGAACTATTATGCACAAACAAGCTTTCCTTCATCTTGATGCTTAATTTTGTTTTATTTCAATGTACTTATTTACACTAGTGGTTGAAAAGAATGACACACTCTTAACAAACACTTTCTGTTGAATGTCTGCTAAAGAACAACTTTGCTTCTTTACCTATTTTAAAAATATGATTACTCTTCCAGGCTTCATGGCTAAAATGAATTGCTTGTTTCAAATCAAAAAGAAAAAGTAGGTAGCTATGAAAAGTTTTTAATATTGAATGTACAGATGGAAGTCAAAGATGTTCCAAAGAACAGAGAAAGTATGAGAAAATGCTAATACACATTAGCAAAGTTCAGGGCTGCCATATCCAGGACCACTTATCTATTTGGCAAAAGAGCTGATTTTGAGTCATACATGGTAAATATTATCAGATCCTTTTGAAAGTCAGTCAGTTTGGGATTCTTTAGAAATAATTTTAAAAACATCCTCAACTTTTTCTCCCTACTTGTCTTTTTCCTATCTCAGTCAAATGCTATGTCAAATACAAGCTAGTCCACAAATAACAGGGGAGCAAGATGTAGAGAAATAATCTCATGAATGTTTGTGTGTAAAAATGATAGGAGTGGCATAGGCCTTCCCTTTAGAATTAACACAGTGATATATTTTTATTCAATATATACAATAAACTATGAATTTCCACATAATATAACCCGAGTGTAGAATGTCATATGTTCAAAGGCATTCTAAATGAGCAAAAGGGGTTTAATTCAACATCTGCTATGATTTGAGTCAGACTTCCACATCCTGTAAGGCTGCTTCCAGCTGCTTCAGAAAGGCCTGGATATTCTGGAAGCATGATGCAGCTCTCACAGATGCACTGCAGCACCTCAAATAGCACAAGTCATCCACTTGTAGACAAGCAAATAACTTTTAAAATTGTGTGAGAATTAATGTTAAGATAAGAATATCTTAACTTCACTCTGAAAACCTCATTTCAGAGTTTCAGATGTGCAGAGATAAGATAGAAAATTGATTATGACCTGCCTTGGTAAATTAGCTCACATGGCTTGCTTAGAACTTTTTTCTTCTTTGATGCAGATGGTGGTTGATAGTCAAAAAAGGCCGCTGAATAGGATGGTGACCATTCATATTTAATGGTTTAAGTCTCACTGAACTTGAAATACAAGATTTGAAATCTAATCTGGATTGGATGCTTCTTTTTACCTACTCAAGCTGTAGCAACTTTCAGGAAGGACATATGGATTTCCCTGTCTAATAGATTTCCTCCTATGTTAGCTAAATGGATAAAGTAACTTCCTGGCTACTAGTCTACTTTACTAGTTCACCAAATCACAGCACTTTCAGAGGAACTGAAAAATATTACTGTTCTTTTGGTGTAAGAGTTGTCTCCCTCATTCTTCACAGAAGTCACAGGGGAAGAGCATCTATTAGAAAAATCCCAAATCATTAAATATTTTGACATCTGTTGATGGTGAGGTCTTAAGGATTTAATAGAAGAATGCAACACTAATACTGAAAGATGAAATTCCTTTATGTGGGTATAATACACAAACAACAGGAAATTTTAAATCTTTATAGAGCTTAAAAAACTAATGCCAAGAAACAATCCTCTTTATGACATATCTTAACATGACATGATGTGATGTTATTTTCCAGCACTTGTCTACAATGTAGTAAATGTGGTGGAGGGAAAAAAAAATGTAAGAAAGAGAAAAAGAGACAACTCTCTACACACTGTATAAGCAAACACTGATAAGCAGCTTACAGCCAGCAGGTCTAGCTCCTCAACCAGCCTCAGAACATTCAGCAATGTAGTTCAGCTGTGAATGAATTAGAAATCCACTTTATTTATACCTGTTTCATGCTAGGCTATAAAAATACTGTTTGACTGAAACAGGTTGTTTTAATGTTGTTTTAATAAATTTTTCATCCTGGTTTATAAAAAAATCAAGCCTTTTAGTTCTTTCTCTAAAAGGGAAAATGTTATTTATTTTTTAGCTGCTGAGACTATGTTTGAAATATATATTCTACCTGTCTGATCAGGTTTCAGTCACCTTCTGAGGGAGAAGATGAAGGGAACAGAGTACTTCTGGGAAACAAAAATACCTAGGACGGTGCCTTGCAGTGCCCATCCTTCCCAGGTAGCAAGACAACAGGGGTGACCCCAGAAGTCTATTAGGAAAGAATTCATCCATCCTATCCTTCCCTCTTTGAATAAGATGAACATGTAGGATGAATGAAAATGAAAGTCAAAACAATTCCATATAAAGCCTCTGGAGCACAATGTGGGGTCTTTTTAATATTCACGTTGTCTTGAATTTTCCCACTTGACTTTTAGTTCTTTAAAAGTGAACTAAAGCACCGTGTTGCTAGAAGATCTGATTGATTAACCATTCATCTCAGTAGAAAAGTCAGGAACATATCAGATTTCCATCAGTTCCATATAAATACAGCTACAAAATGAGATTTAAATTGATAGCAATTTCAAATAGATAGCAATTTCAAATAAAAAGTGAAAAATTTTATGTAAGAGTATATGTTGAATGAGAGAGCGGACTAAGAGTACTTTGCAACATATATATAACTTACATTCACTCTGTGCCTTTTCTTTGCTTTTTGGGTAATAGCTAATAGGATTATGTACCTTGAAGTTTAAAGGTGTAGCTAACAATGACCTATGAACACTATGAAACAATTGTCTATTTATAGGTTACTGCCTGCAATCAATATCACCTTCTGTTTAAGTTAATCAATGTTGTCTTTAATTGATTAGCTTGGGTTGAAAACCTGCCAAAGTGCTGACTCCTGGGCAGGTGGATAGGGAACTTACTCATTGCTGTTTGGTTTCCATGCATTGTAAGATAATTTCAGTATTTATCCATGGTCAATGAAATATGAAACAAAATAATCTTTAACGTCTGTTTCCTCATCAAGTATTCCAGCATCAACAGTAAAAGACAGATAAATTAGCAAGAGATGTTTTAAATGTCTACTATAGAATCTAGGTTTAAAAGCTAAACTATATTGGATAGTCTGTCAAGCCAAAAAAAAAATCAGTAAAGCAAGTGTCTTTAAAACTTGTGAGCTGGTAAAGCTAGTAAGGCTTAGGGGAAATAAAATAAAATGTTTAAATTAGTGTGCATAGAGAGAGCCAAGCTCTTTCTAAAATGTATAAAAATTAAGAGAACCTATTTTCAGAGATGTATCTTCTGCAACAGTAATGAAGTTCAAGGTGGTGCACACAGATTAATGTTGTTATTTATTATTATGTATATAATTTCATTGAAGTGAATAGCACTGTTCACATGAATAATAAGTGCATGACCCTGACATTAATACAAGGTGTTACACAGTGAAGTCAAAAAGCAGCTGAAGTTTAAGGCACTAATCAAAAGGAAAATGAAGCATTATGTGTTACTGCAAATAAGAACAGTGTTGAACCAGCAAATATTTTATGAAGACTGAACAAAAATAAAATAGAATCAGGTGGACTTTCCAAAGGGAGTTAGTACGGCAGCTCCACTAAATGTCACTGCGGGTTAGACACCAATATTTTAACGGTGTTTCACCATTAAGACCATCACTAGGTCTGAAAATAAATTTTCTTTTGAGCAAAAGAAAGACAAAAGAGAAGAGCAATGCAGAAAACACACTATCTTTAACTTCTATAATTGAACAGTGCATGTGCATACGTTTTTACCAATGCATCAATTTGTTTGACAAACTCTGGCATGCAGAGAAGAATCAATAACAAAACAGCAGAGATCACTCCCCAGTGGGTCACTACAATGGCTTCACTCCATTCTGTTGTCTTTCCCACATGTTTCTGTTACCTCAAATCCCTACTCTTACCTAGAGAGGTACTAGAATAATCCAAAGGAGAACAGTCACATTACAGAGACAGTCTTGTCTTATGCCTGCAGTTAATCAAAACTGTAAAGACTGAAACCAGTTGTCTTAGTGATCTTTAGAAATCTTAAAAATGGAAAATTTAATGAAGAAACCTGAAAATCAGACAGGTAAAAAAGAAAAATGCAAAATCTATCTGTCAGATTGCTGAAAGTCACATTTTCACAAGACATGTTATTCCACGTTGGCAGACCTTCAAAGTGCTTCTTGACTCCTAAGATGAATAAAAGAATTTTTATTGGCAAATTAAATGTAAATTATTAGGTTCTTTGCTTGTTTGTTTTTGGGTTTTTTTATTTCTTTTTTGTTTTGTTGTGGTTTGGTTTGGTTTTATTTTTTATTTGGGCCTAATGGAATAGCAGGTTAAGTGGCCTAAAAATCACAGAAATGTTCATCTCCAAACAAGTCAGTCCACTGTTTTGTCATTGCTGCTTTACAGAACCTTTCTATATTTCTATGGGTCTAGAATAGTCAGCTGTTTGTTTCCATAAACAGCCTAGCTAAGTAGCAGATGTTTTCTTGGGCAGTTATTCAACATATCTAGAAAAAAAAAATCCCTTTGCCTTCCAGGCTTCTGACAGCTTTGTTTCCAGCTCCTGACTTCTTTTCCCTGCTGAAATGTTCAACCTTTATAGCAGGCCTGTACAACAGGTGGGCTGTGGGTCTCTTGCAGTTTGAAAAACCATTTGTTTGGCCCTTCAGCTGCTGAGAAGCATCATGTACTGTTTGATTTGCCCAGCTGCCAAGAGGCAGCAACAAGATGTCCAGCAGAAAATGCATATCTCCTGGCTTGTCACTGATCCCTCAGAATGCACGAGCCTCCTAGTCAGGCAGCAGCCACATGGCTCCAGATCATAGACACACATTGCCTTGCAGGTCAAGGAAGTGACATATTAAGAAATATTTGGGATATTCAGAAGCAGTACTTGGCAGAGGAGGAGGTGAAAAAGAGGTGGAAGGAAAATGAGAAAGCAACAATAGAGGGGAAGCTGAAACAGTGTTGAAATGGGTAGACAGAGAAGAAGGAATGTCACACACGCAAATGAAAATGTATTTTCATTCTGCAAATGACCTGATACATTCCTTTGTGAATTCTGGCTTTATACTAGACCCAAACACCTTTCTGCTAGAAATCCCATGCAATAATAAAAGAGTAACAACAAATCCATAGTACTTACTAAGTGGTGATAAAACTAGAATAACTGACAAGCAAGTGTCAATTGAATAAAAATGCAAAATTTACAAGCTGATACACATAAAGAGACATTTAGAAGTTCAGGAGTTTTAATAAGATAAAAAAAAGGCAAGGAAAATCTTGGTAAAATGTACAAAGAATCAGGTGCTTTCCTTGGGTTTAATCAATTAATACTTTGGAGAACATATGGCCATTGTTTTACATGGCATTATACAGATGGATGACCTCGTCCTTAGGCAGCTATGGATGCAAATGGAATTTCTTTTGATAAAGGGGGATGTGGAAAGGCACAGACAGAAATGCAGAGATAGGAGATAGAAGCTCTAAGGGAAAGATGCAATTCTTGAAAGGACTCTAAAAGATAAAGGAAATGTACTTAGGACTGGTCATCACAATAAATATCATGCAGAAAATAAATGAAGAAAAGACTAAAGAGAAGACATCTTAGTTAAATGTGCTGCAAAGAATAGTGATGTCTCTGGGAAAGAAATACATGTTCTGCTGTTTGAGGATATTGAAAACTGTTTTTAAAAAATCATTAGTTGATTTGAGAGTAGCCATGCACAGGAAAATGCATCCTCTCTACGATCAGCAGCCAACAGTAATCTTCTCTAAGTCTACAAACATAAACTCATAAAAATACTCAAGATTTACAGAAATTAGGACAAGTCTGATGTGATCAAAACTGGAAATTAGGACAGAAAATGTGACTGGGGGAGTAACTGAGACTGGCTAAATACATACATAGAAACACAGAAACCAGGGCACTGGAAGGCACTGAGAAATAAAGTACTAAAAATGACTATCTGACAATAACTGAGACTGAAGTTGGGGGACCGAATTATTTACATTAATGGACAAGAACAGAACCCAGTGGTTGAGAATACAAGCAAAGAGGGGAGACAGAACACAGATAGGGCAAGAAAGCCAAGCAAAGTCATATGAGGTTTCTTAGAAGGAAAAGTTGTGGTGAGTAACTGGACATTTGGCATACAGATAGAATGTTATGGGTCAGTACCGAGACATCTGCATCTTGATTAGCAAGAATATTAGGCAGAAGAAGTCAAAACTTTGGGGGCTGGAATTATGACTGGATATAAAAAGAAACTTGCCTTGAAAGGTGTGAGGAAAAAAGGATCAAGAAAGAAATTAGAAAATTTTGAAGTTGTTATTAACGTTGATAGAAGACTGAGAGATGAGGGAGAGCCAAGAAAAAGAAAGCTTGATGGAGACACTGTTAGAGGTGATACAGGTTGCAAGGAAAATGAAAGGAAGATTCTGTGCCCAAGAGCACAAAATATATCCCAAAATTGTCTTCATCTCAGCAAGTATTTGTAAAAGTGCCAGAGCAAAATGGTCACTCCTTAGGCCACACTGCTCATACTATGGTGTTACAGTTTATCAGTTGCTTGGTTAGCTGTATCATTGTGAATTTTAAAATTCAATTCCATACGGTTTTCAGATGTTGTCTCACAGTGGAACTTCTGACTTTGTAGTTTACTTGTTAAGAAGACAACCCTAGGAGATGGTTAGCTAGGACATTAGTGAAGCAAAGCCCACAGCTGTTAGGAAATTCCATAATTAAGAATTAATATATGGAAGAAATGTATATAATAATTTACGACTATTCTGTAAAGCATGATGTCTAATTATGGGAATATTATACATAAACCAAGTATTATAAAAAGCATTACAAGACACACTGACCACTGAAGATAAAGAAAATATTGGGTAGATATCCCTTTATTCACCTATATTTTTGTCCCCTACACTGAATGAGACAAGGTACTGTGAAAAATACAGTATCTAATCATATAATTAAAGATTGTATCACAACACAAACACAGACAGTTGAACAAAGGGGCGGAAGACAACCTTAATTCTACCATTTCCTAATTTTGGAATGCTTGACTTCACAGCCTTGATAATGGCCTTTTCCAATAAAGTTTTTGATCTCATAAAAAATATCATCACATATTTCCACACACTTTTGTCCAAGATTTATATATCAGAAATAGAACTGTGTGCAGAAGCTCCACAGAACCACCAAAAGTTCCTTTTCATTGTGGAAGTCCTTCAGATACCCATCTTTCAAACACAAATATAACAAGCAAGAATCAAAGACTATCAGTTGCTGAGATTATTATGTGGATTTTGCTTGTTGAAAAATAGTTTAAGCAAGTTTCAAACCAATGCAGAAACAATTTAGGTTAGGTTTCAGGGCAAAAGACTAAAGCTGTATATAAGCAATTTTTAATAATGCGGAGGGCAACTGCAGGGCAGCTTTCCTCTAATATGGGCAGCAAAATGCACACTTGCAATGGGCAAATTTAAATCATAATTTCTTTCTTGTTCTTGTTCAGTAGCCTGCAAAAGAACCTCATACATGACCAGTGTGCCGAGTTGCTGTTATTTTCTTTCTCTATTCCTGGATCTGTTCAACATCTCTATTTCCTGCCTTGTCCTTTCTAGGAGGGGAAAAAGAGAGATGGCCCTGGAAGGTTTTGTGAGCATGGCAGCTGAGTGGGTCTTTTTCTTACACCAGGAAGGTATAAACTGAAACCACTTAGCATTACACTTAACTGAACTGTCAATATGAGCCTAGAGAAGAGGTGGAGAACTAAAGAAAGGAAAGATGTTGGTGAGAAAGGGCTTAGAAAGGGTAAGTTCATTTTGGTAAGGGACAGGGAGAGTAGATAACAGACACATTTAAAGAAAGGCTGATAATATGCTAGAAGAAAAAAATAATACTTGCAGCAGAGTAAGGAATTGAGGTGTGAAAATTTGACCAATGGAAAAGGAGGATAAATTTTCTGCTAGAGGAGAATGCATAGCTGAGGAAAATACTGACTGAGAGTGAGCAGGATGGAAGAACTTTGAGAACACAGAAAATGCAAAGGGCCTCTTGCAACAAAAACAAACATTCGGGGTAAAAACTATTTAGAACTGAGAATTCTGGGAACTGAGCAGGGTAAGAAGACTTAGGAGAAAATGACAGAGCTGATTTCAGGAGCAGCTGGAATGACAGCATGCAGAAGTTGGAAATTATTTGGAAGAAAGCAGAAAAGGTACAAGCTGAGGCAATTGCTAGTAAATTTGAAATAAATGGAAATGACAAAAAATAGCAGCATGAAAGAGGGAAAATTTGATTAATCTTCCTCTTCTTACCAACAACAGCTTTGGGACAACAGCACAAAACCATTTGTGAGCAATGTGGCAAAAGGAACACATTACAGGAACATGACAAGGAAAGAATAGTCAATGGTGAAGATGGTGCAGAACTAGAACACTTTTAGAGGATTTTAGATAATGTACGTGATTGGTGTTTAAATAGAATGAAAATGAAGTTGCAGGACTTGGGAGGGAAACTAATGGGAGATAGAAAATTGGGAATGTGGGATACATAGAGGAAAAGAAAACATAATAATGTAGGCAGGCAAATACATGGTAAGTAACCAGATGGAGAAGAAAATTCAATGGAAATAAGAAAGTAAAAGCGGCAGTAAATGTCATTGTTCTAGTGCTTAGTAAGAGGTCTGTTAACAAAACAGTATATAAAAGTCAAACATTATCTTTGTATGGTACCTTTTTGTGTGGGATGAGGGGGTCTTGGGAAACCGGATTGGGAGCTAGGCATAGGCATCTAGTGAACCTACAATATGTATGGAGAAGAGGATAATCTGCTTTATTATTATTTAAAACAGAAGCAAAGAAAACATTTAAAACCAGTGTCTTCACCAGTCCCTAATAGCTTAGTATCTCTTTCTATCGCTCAAAAGAATACATAAGTACATCCGAGACCCAAATTTGAATTATTTATTGTGACTATTTGTTAACATTTTATGGATATTGCAGCAAACTGTTATCTACTCAGTATTTAAAAAACTCAAACACAACCCTAAAATACCCTGCATTGCTTCTTTTTATAGTCTTGTATTCAAATTCCTTTTTATTATTGCTTCCATTTTACAAAAGACTTTACATGCGCTAAAAGTGAATCTAAATGAGTGCTACATGACGAAAAAATAGAACAGAACATACCCCGTTATTGACAAATGCAATTATCTTCTGTGCTTAAATTAGTTCTTTTCCTTACTCTTCAAAGTGATACTTAAAAATAGCAACATTGGATATAACTTCAAGTTGACAAGTATCAATTTATTTATAATAAATAGTAAACAGGATCTTTAGTTTTAATTATTATTTTCTTGCATAATTTTTTCTTAAAAGCTGAAATTACACTTTGTATTTCAATTATATCACTTCCCTACAGAGCGCTGAAGCTTTCCTACCTTTGTTTGCTTAGTTATAAAACTACACAGCATGCTCAACACAGTAAATTGAAAAATGATTGTGGATAAAAAGATTATTATCCCAGGCATGCTTAGATACTGAGACACTAATATATTTTTGAGAGGAATGAGAAAGTATTTCCCTAGTAAGAATTTTTTCCTCAGAACCTGAAAGATGCAATAGGTGGTATTATATGTTTAATTATGGAATATACTGTATATAGAATAATAGAATATAATAAATATTTGTACATGGTATTTCTTCTATAGTGCATGCCAAAGTATACACAATATAATTTATAAATAAAATGTAAGGACACAATTGAAATTTTGTATAATTGTGACAATATGGTCTTTGTTGCCCCAAACCAAATCTAAGAAAGTATTGGAAAACGTTTCAACCACTGGAAAGCTTTTATAGAGTTTTGCAGATAAAGGGCCCCACCTGTACTGAGCATGCTTTATTCCAGTGCTTCAGGAATGAAGTGGTTTTTTTCCCTGCAATTCTTTCTTCTCACTCCTGCCTACACTTGTCATGCTAAATAATGAAATTGGAACAGAACCCTCTCAGTGCTTCCCTCCCTGATATCCAGGCAGGAACACAAAAAGAAAAGGAACAGAAATGCACTGGAACCAGTAGGGAATGTGAGCCTGACCAGGGAGACGGGGGAAGCAGACACTACAGATAGAGATGGGTTTGCAACAGGGAAGGCTGGTAACAGGGAATGTCAATGCAGCTCTTGAAATGACTGGGTAAGGGGAGGAGGCAACAGGAAGGGTCAGACAGAGCCAGGGGGTCATGGAGAGAGAAAGAGCTTGTAATTAAGGGAATAATCAGGGTGGCATGAAACAGAGTTCAGAAGAGAATGATGGAAGAATGTGAAGTTGGGGGAAAAGAAGAGTAATGTAATGTAGAGCAAGGAAAAGTGTTACATTAGCAAAAGGTGGGATTGGAGGGAGGAGGAAGAAAGAAAAAGGAACTGGGACAGATACACAGGGAAATGAAATGAACACCAAGAGTCCTGACATTTGGCATGACTTGCCTGCTATTAACTGTTTCTTAAACTATTTCTGAAGCCTGTCACCCTATAATGACTGATTTACATTGTAGGGTTACATATTGCACTAGATCTGAAAGTTCTGAACTGCTCTATGATGATTGAGCTGAATACATTCAACTGAAAGACATGAAAACTCTATTTCTTGCTGCTTCTTTCCTTTTCCTTAAAAAACCTCTGCTTTGGTTATATGTTGAGAGAACAAAGTAGACACAGGAAATGTCAGAATTAAGGTTGCCTTTGCAATATGATTCAATATCACAATCAGAGAATATCACGGTCCAGTCTTGAACTAAATAATCATCTGAGGATTTTAGTTTTGTTTTTAATGTGTATCACCTGGGACAGAGGAATCAAGGCAAAGTTGTTACTAGGAATGTCTCCTGTACATCCTTGATTTCACTTATTGCAAAAATGGAAATATATGAAATGAGCAGAGGATAGCTGGGAAAGAATGTATAGTCATTGTTCAAAAGCTGAAGTGTTATTCCTATATAGTTTGGGATAAATCCTTTAGAATACATGCTCTCAAATTTGTGTTGCTCATATTATAAATATCCAACTTTATATTTCAGCCTATGAGCAAGACCAAATTCAACAGGAACAGTGATTTGATAACACCTGCATGCTTCTGCCAAAAATGCGAATTATTCTGAAAAATTAGGTCCTTGATACTTGACAGTTAAGCAATATGTCATCTTAATCTGTATTTGACTCTGTTTCCCAGCTATCAAATTGGAATACTCCAAATTTCACTCCCTTGCAAGAATGTTCTGAAGATGGAGCAATTAATATTTGCAATGAGAACAAGTACTGCAGCGACCGGTGCAGCAGCATGTCCTCCCAAGAAATTAGAAATCTGTTTTAGCATCAAAAGAAGTAACAAAATGTCTGGATTGTTACAAAATGAAATAATGGCTGAATTCTTACTAAATTAATTATATCAAAGGGTGCTTTGAATAATGTGCATGTTTATGGGAAGGAAGGCAGGATTCTGGGGTAACAGACCTCATAACATGTATTCACTTTCCAGGCAACATTTAATCTGGCATATTCCAACTTCTGTGCTATTGACTCTGCAGACATAACTTGCTTTAAATGTCTTTGTTTATATATGTGTGTTTGTCTTTCATAAGAACTTATTGCATCTTTGGTATTTGTTTATATGTTCAATCCGTTAAAAGCTTCTTGACTTTTTTATTTTGTTGTTACAGCCTCCTTTTGGCACACCAGTAACAGCTCCTTGGAAGTTAGGAAATGTGATTAAATAACACACAGAAGATGTCAAATGATACTGTTAGGATGATTGACTTCAAAATGCAAAATAAAGGCAATTGAGTGTGATTACTGGAGCTAATCCTTTTAGGCTTGCTTCTGAAAAATGCACCTTCATTTACCATTGAAAACAATTGCTATTTTTATTGCTTATTATTCATGTAGGTAGATTTAGCCTGTTGATAAGAGTAGATAGTATAACATAAATACTAGCTTCAAAATTTGCTCTTTACTAATATCTTGATGTTTGCAATGTATATATAAATTTAGATTCACAGGGGAAGCAATACGGCTCTCTTTAGTATTTCATGTATAATTTACTCAGCAGATTTGTTTTATTAAAATGTAAATAATGGGATGTGGTAAATGAAAATTCCAAGATGGGAATAAACAGCTTATTTATTGTTAATGCTCAGAGTAGCTTATTGAAACACACCTTTCAGTAACTGCCACTGACTATTAGCTATGAAATTCTCATCATGCCTTGAATGTTACCCATTAGGCTTAGCCATTTGTACAGTTAAAAGGCTCAAGATGTTTCGAATATACCTTTAAAAACATTATTAACTCAAATCAAACTACACATATTCACCAAAACCGCATTCAGCATGTCTGAGATTCCAACCAATACTGCTTCAAATTAATTATTCTTCTTTAATTGCTCTGTATAAACAAAAATGACCTATTAATTTAAAGAAAATCTATCAGCACAGAATGTATTCTCTCTTATAAACAACCAAGATGAACTTGACCTTGTTTGAACTTGTTTTGATGTGGCCCAGATGGTAGGCTACATGCTTGAATAGCAGTCTAAAGCTGAGGAAAAACTCATATAGCAAGATCTAGATTTATAGCCTTTTGCAAATTCCTACCTTGTATTGTCCTTTCAGCATCTGTTCTGCCCCCGCTGCGGTCAGCTTCTATCTCTGGGGTCAGAGAGTCTAGAAAGATAGAAAGGTAAGACTGACACATATTTCATTTGATTCTTATAGCCCTTTTTACAACCTGTTACTCCAATGCTGAATTACAATACAATCAACCTTTGTCAGTTTTTTTAATGTTGAACAATGACTGGAGGCCAGGACAATTTTTTGTTAGACTGGGAAGATTAATGAGCAATAGATTTTTCAAGCATAGAGGGGGGGGAGAAAAAAAGGAAGAAAAAAATTGACTTCTCAAGCTAATAATATAAAATTGTCCTAGTTTGAACATTCTCTCCAGTGAGTTTATTTGCACATACTATATAAAGTAACAAAGAAATAAAGATACAGGTATCATTTGAATGTAGGAAAGAAAAGAGATTTTCCTTTTTTTCCCTTTCCCTCATGCTATAATTTTTTTATATAACCAGATTCTTTTGGCACTTAAATAGGAAGTTAATGGCACGGAGGCAAAAATTGGCTTCTTACCATTAAGGACCCTGAGACTATCTGTTGAAGCTGCCTGTTTCAGTGTTTGCTCTGCTTGCTCTCGTCGTTTAGTCTCAAATTCAAGTGCTTCCTGCAATTTCCTCTTTGCCTTCTTTTCCTTCTTTAGCCTTTTCTGAATTATTGCTGTGAAAGGAAAATAACATCAGTGCACTTCAGTTTGGATCTGAAACTTGGCTGCACGATGACCTATTAAGGGTCCTGAGAAACATTATAACTGAGAGGTTCATATAAACCAAATAATTACACAATAACCAGTTAAATCACTTGAAATTTGTTGGAATCACCCTGGAATATTCTAAATGCTACTGTTCTATAGGATAGTATTGAAAACTGTATGTGGTATCAAGCAATGACTTTTTTTTTTCTTTTTTTAAATAAACAGCTGAGAATCTGTGAATTTTCATATCAGAAAACCTCAAAAACCAAGCAATGGAATGTACTTCTGGAATCATCTGATGTAGATAAACCCCTGTCTCCGGAGGTGAGGGGGTTTTCAGAATTAATTTCACCATTTCTATTTCTCATAGCACAGTTAATAGACACACAGTGAAGGAGCTCTTGCCTCTCTGCAGCTTCTCTTGCATAAGAGGGGGATCCATCTGCCTGGGTCCTGGGCAGCCCCCACCCTGCTTTGGTCCTCATTTCTTGGGGAAAGGCCCTGAGACTCCAAACTCCCCTCCAAGCTCTGCTTCCTGCAAGCTATCTGACCTCTTGGTGCCTGTTTCTTCCCCATATTTATTTATTTTCCACATTTCCATTGTTTCTTTCCCTTTTCTCCTTCTTGCTTTCTGTTGGTGCCTGTCCCATCAGCCATCTAACCTAGAAGAAATCACAGCAAATCCTTTATGGTGCTGGATTCTCCAGTCAAGTAAATATTAATATGCTTTGTCCAATGTGAGGGAAAATGTTTGTAAATAAATGAGTATTTTGAAATAAAATTTAGGAGAAAAATGTTCTTCAATTTCTTCATCTTAAACTCTTTAGGAAAAGGATGGCAAGTCCAGTATGGGACTTCATTACAATTTTCTTTTCTATGTTACCACTGACTTATAACCACAAAGGTAAAACTTGTAGGATCCCTAACTAAAGGAACATATTGCAAGTTATTCTCCTGATGGAAAAGGGTAAAGTCAACCAATTCTTCTACGTTAAAACCAAAGTGGACCTCTGAAGAAATCCTGTAAGGTTGTAAAGGATAGCATTTTCTCCCCCACCACGCCCTAACTGTTCTTATATAGCATATTTAGGGTTTTCATAGAGGTGCATGTAGAAAGCTTTTTTGTCCTAAGATCTTCCTGGATAATCCTTTCCAGGAGATTCTGTTATTTTGACACTAACTAAAAAATTATCACTAAAGAATTATTTATATGCACCAGAAGAATTAACCTTACCAAACCCAGATACTAGGAACTGTTAGGTTTGCACATCAAGATCTATCTAGCCCTGTATCTCACTGCAAAGTAATCTCTGGTATATGCCTAGGAATGAATGCTGAAAAATACAAAAAAATACTTCCACCAGTTCACACTCCCCAGGGATGGTAGACTGTGATGGTGGTATCATTCACAAAATGCAAATAATGAAACTTTTAAAGGGAACTGTCATTGTTATTACTCTTTAATTCATATGCTAAGAAGAACCACCTTTTAGATGATCTTGTATATTTTGTGCTGCTATACAGAACTGTTCAGGCACAAAATTAACGTAAGCACATATCCTGTAGTCAGAATAACTGCATAATTTACATCCAAGACTTTGGAATTTTGGTTCTTTCTCATTTTGTACAACACCAACTACTTTACCGGCTAATTAGCTCATACTATCAAAGAACATCTAGCATCTATACAAAGGCTAAACTAAATACATTTTGAATCATTGCATGGTTTTAATGTTTTCATTATAAGTACTTTGAAAGTGATTGCAATAAATGAGAAGGAAACATATGTTGCTTTCTGAATTAAAATGTCATCATGGCTGACACATTGTAGATGTGACTACAGCAGTCAGAGCCAGAATTAGCAAACCCTTACTGTGTAGCTGCTCACAGAAGAGATATTATCCTACTTTCACCAGTTGATGAGACACATCCTACAGCCTTAGGAATCACTAATTGGAAAATTTAAAAAGAAGGAAGGAAACAGTACAGTAAATAAGCAGCTCTGCAGAACATACAGTAGCGGCCGTGAATGCAACAGTCCATTAAAAAAAGGCAAAAATACTCATCTATAGCCACTGAACAGAATTATATTTGACTTGTATTAATGTGATGAGCAAAAGACAGATAGATGTTGCCTAATGCTGAAGATGCCCTTCACATGAAGGGTTTGACCTGTGTATGATACAGTGGCTTGTGTTTCTACGCTGTAGCTTTTAAGTGTTTTTCAGTATTTTCACATAGTATCTCTTCACTTAGCAGGGAAGCTGGTACATTTCTCCCATCTTGCTTATGCTTCCATTAAGACATGTAAACTTTCTTTAAGACACGACACTTGCTATTTGAAAAACTAATAGTAGGTAAAGACCCCTAT
The DNA here is from genome assembly GCF_022539315.1 of Serinus canaria. Taxonomy (NCBI): domain Eukaryota; kingdom Metazoa; phylum Chordata; class Aves; order Passeriformes; family Fringillidae; genus Serinus; species Serinus canaria. The sequence continues at coordinate 63,740,728 of NC_066313.1, forward strand.
GCATTTTCCTTCCCTTAATTGAAGAATAAATTTTCACAATGATTACAACCTGGCCTTATTTTTCTCTCTTACTTCGATCTTTTTATTTGAAAGAATAATCCATACTTTTCTTTCTTTTATACAGAAGTATCCACTAGCAGAGATAGTCATCCTCATTATATTTGGTTTGCTGCATACCACCATTAACTGTTCAAATCCATTCCTCTTTGGTCTGACTGTTTTCCCAGTGCAAGATGGTCGGTCATTAGAGGAATGCATATACAAAAGCAGGTAATGCATCATGCTGAAAATAATATTGCCAATTATTTCAGTAACCTGGACACAATAAGGGACTATCCCATGTTTTGTTCTGACATGCAACTTTGAGTGAAATTCATTTTGCTTACTTTTATCTTTTCAAAACACATTGTCTAGCACAGCCTTGTCAACCATGTGACCTCCAGAGTTAAAGGGAAGAGAAAGAAGTCTTCACAGTGCAATTGACCCCACCTACCTATCTGAAATCAGGGTATAAAAGTTTCTTTTTATTGTCCAGAAAGAGAATTCCTATTCATTAAAATGAGATGCTTAATTTGTAGATGGCAAAACTAACAATCAGATGGGTTCCACCTCAAACGTTTTCTGTTTTGCATGTGATTGTACAACTGTAAAAAGGAACATATATTTGAGCAGTTGTGAGAAAGTTGTGAAGTAAATTACTTTACTCTTTTACCAAATTAATTTAGAAGTGTAAGTAATATAATTGTATTGAGCAGAACGGACCAGTTGTGGACAAAGGGATGACTCACTGCAGAGGTGTGATAATTGTTAACAGCAATTGTCTTTCAAAATACTTTTTCATAAGTTAAAAATAGGGTAATTAATGATGTGATAGTCCTCTCCTTTAATGGGTCAAGGCATGAAACAGGATTACATTGTGTACTTACTGCCAGCATGTTAGTTTAAGGCACAATGACATTGGCAGTGAATCCAATTGTTCTTGGGATTCTCTGTTTAGGTGGTTACCAGAAAATTAACTGGACAATAAGAGACTTCTAACTCTAGCCCTGCAAAAAGACACATCTGACTTGTCACGGTCTGAGTTAAACAGCAAGGGAGTTCCAGAGGTCTTGCAAAGTAATCAGGCACTATTAAAGGGTGAGGCATACAGAGATAGAGAGACGAATGCATAAAAAAAGATAGAAACATGCTCATAATACAAATAGTTACTGCAAATCACTTCAAACTGCCTCACCTTCACCATCAATGTAATTACTTAAAAACCTCTAACACGTACAGGTTTTACAGTGGGCTGATGTTAATGCTACAAATGCTACAAATGTTACAAATGCTACTAATGCTACTAATGCTTCTGCTTCATCAAGAAAAACCTTCACTGTTACTTCTACAAACATGTATTTTACCTTCTATGCATTATAAAGAGCTCATATATTATCATTATTTTTATTACATACAGTTTGCCTAAATATGCACTATAAGACCCGAAAAGAGTTCCTAAAAACTTGCAGATTCCTAAATTTGAAACAATCTTATTACGTAGCTATCCCTTTTCCTAATGATCACAACCTACAAAGGTCTGTTACAGCTCATAGGGTATTTATAATTGCTTTTGTATTACTGATGTAACAATATTCAAGAAAATTGTTGAGAAAAGGGAGCATCCTTGCTCCAAGTCTCATGAAGACCCTATCCAAAATTAGGCAGGTTATATAACAACCTTCATTGCAGTCAGCTGAGACCTAACATGATTTAAGGGAGGTAAAAAGTTGATAAAACACAGGTGTTTGATAGAAAATTGTTTCCTTAGGAAATAAATAACAAGGTGTTTATGTCTGCTTAATCAAGGTACCTCTGTTCTTTTGCTCCACAGCCAACTGTTTTTCAAGTGTTTCCCTCAGTTCTCGTTCCCTGAAGAGTTCCATCTTCAGCTCTGTCTTCTCCAGTTGGACCTGTTTCTCTTGAGCTCTGGCATTGTCTATAGCAACCTTTAGTAGACCCTGTTCAGAGATAAAGTTGGATATTTGGAGAATGTTAGAACAGCTGACATAATAACTACTGTTATTTTTCCTTGATAGTGATGTGATATTTTAGAAATAAAAAAAAATTTGTCACAGGATCAAAGTTACTTATTATCAACAGCAATTTTTAACTGGAATTAATTTTTAACAAGTGGACAAAAATCTGTAAAAAGATGGGAGTCAGCTTTTCTTAGAAAATGAGAACTCACCTCTGACTGTGCATATAACTCATGTGAAAAACATACAGGAATAGGGTTACTCTTCTTAAGAAAAATTGGCATTCTCACAGTCACATCATACACAGAATTCAATCTCTAGTCCAACTCAAGCCAATGGAAATTAGCTAAAGGAGAAAGGCTCTTTTAAAGTCTTGCCTTTTTGCTCCTCATCCTTGTTAATTACTGTTAATGTCAAATATTTACATATATCATTAAGGTTCCATGGACTATAGGTATATTGTGATAGTAAAGAAAGGACAGTCAAAAGCAGGAAGACATCTCTGTTTTAACAAGTCTTTTCCTTGATTTGTAAGATTATTATCTCACAGCAGAAAAACAAAACACAATCATCTCTTGATTGCTTGACCTGAGATGGTGGATACAAACTCTACCTTTCTTTCTGTTGTTAGTTCATCAGGAAATAAAAATTCACATTATTTTAAGCTTCCTTTGAGAATTCCAACTTCAAAATTCCTTCTTCTTTTGCAAGGAAATTGGATGAGCCTGGCATAGCTAACTGTGTATTATTAATAATATTAACAAGATAGGACACTGAGACAGGGCATCAAAATATAAGGAGATATGGAATTGAAATAAATGAACATGCAAATATCCTTCTCCCTTTCCCAAAAGCCTGGCCATCAGGCTCTTGGGTCTACACCCGACTCTCTCCTACTGAAGCTATCATAATAAAGTAGATAATTAAGTGTGGATATTCATATATGAACCTCCATGGATATGAAATTAACTCTCCTACATCCTAGGCAAGACTCCTGATAACTTAACCCTAGAGATAATTTGACCCAACAGAGATTTAATTACTGATATAAAGCAAAACAATGCCAACTAAAGAGACAGACTACTACTCCCCAATGGTTTTGCTAGGGAAACATTCAGCTAACAGATATAAGCTTCACACTCAAGACTTGGTTTGAGCACTACAGACATAAAACCATGATTTCCCTCTCCCAAACAAGCTTCCTTATCCCTCAGCCACACTTCCTAAATTGGATTCTAGGTTGCATGTTTTTTCACTTTTTTTTTTTAAATATCTCCTAAAGAAGAATGGGGGGGGAAAGCAAGTATAATGATATTTGAGAAATAGAAAAAATATTTTTGTGAGTGCTTGTGAGTCTGTACATTTATCCCACTAGTCTTCCCAGTGTCAATGATTGGTATGAAATTTGTGTCCTTCAAATTCCTCTTTTAGTCCTGTTTTCAGAGCCCATTATGTTCAGTGCTCCTCATCCTTCTTCTTAAACCATTGCCTCAAATCTTGTCATGTTCAGAGCTTAATGCTCTGCAGCTCTGTTACACTTCAATCTACTGAAGTCCACAGAAGCTGGAAGAACTCAACACCTTCTGACTGCAAGGCCCAGATGGTCAGCAAAATGGTATACACTAAACAAGAGCTGAACCATGTTTGGAAATAAGGTAACAATGATAACACAACAAATGTCCTCACAAATATGTTTAAAGTTTTAGCAGCTTTCTTTTCCTGTTGTAAAACAGCTTAATCACAAAGGTCTTTTGGATTGAATGTTAAAGCTGAATGATTATTAGAGAAAACCAAGAAAACTTACCTAAAAAGCTCCAAGTACATATGTAAAGCAAAATACAATTTAAAATATTTGGGAAGTGTTTACAATCTATTTTTTGGAACTTAATATTAATTTGAACTCTGTTCCTTTTCCATGGTCATATTCTCCTATGTTCGGTGCATTTGAAGGAGTAAGAAACTGAAGTAGGACTTGTTCATCATTACCTGTTTCTGGCTTAAGCTTAAACTCTAGAGTGTTTAATCTCCTTCTGTCCCTCACTTACTGGAACACGTGATTCATCCAAATCATAAATTAATCAGATCAAAAGAAATTACATGAAAAGTATTTGTTGATGAAAAGTGTATTGTCTAGGAAGTTTAAAGCTGCAAACACTGTCTTCCCAAATTCTTAAAATCCATCTTGTTTAACAATAAAATCAAGCCACTAAAGCAACTGCCATCTTTACTCAAATCAACTACATTCATGTACATGTTTCTTCTTCATCAGGAACAAACAATTAGTAACAAATGAAAGAGATCATTACATCAAGTGCCCTTTTAGATCACCCCAATTAAAACTTTAGTTTAGCTGTATTTTAATTCTAAGATACCAAATTCTAATTTTCTGCTCTGATTGCTCTTGTTGACTTATCTTTGAAAGATGTACTCTCGGTGCAAAGCCTAGAGATTATTTAGCAAGATGCCAATGTTGGCATCACTTAATGTGTTGATTGGTTGTATTATCAGTAGCGGTTTAAAATAAATTACTATTAAACTATTATTGTCCTTGGCTGAGAAAACACAATATTTTGGTGTTCTTTAAATATGAAACAATCATTATGAATAAACACGGAGAATAACACTAGAGTGTAACACTGATGTGTGTAATTTTATATTAAGAATTGCTGCAAAGTAGGAAGCTGCTAAAAGAATATTACATTTTTCTATTGAGTTTCTGCACCACACTTCCTCCCCCAGCCTTTCCTTTTTTTTATACTTGCTAACATAGCTAATGGTAATACATTACCTATTGCTGCTGATTATGTCTGAAAAATATTGGCTTTTTGGAGCCAAGATTCACTAGGGACTACTTATAAGCTACACAAAATTAAGTTTCATTTTTAGAAGTTAAATCAGTGCACATCAGTAGGCATCCAACGTGAAAAAAATCTGCACTAGAGCCAAACTGATGCATATCAAAAGTGCTGCTGCTGCCAATGACAGCACTAATGCAAAAATACTGAAAACATTAAATATCTCCTTTTATTCAGAGCAGAAGGGGCTGAGAAAAACTAAAAAAGTACTTCTAAAAAATCATCAGTGCCCCCTGGAACAGGAATAGCAATTTCAGAGTTGCATGAAATTCTATTAATTCTCCCAGTGGATCAGCTGTAGAAGATTATACAAAATGCAGTATGTCCAACTTGTATCTGCTATGGCTAATCCTCTACCCTGATATTAAATCAATATGCTGCCAATGACAATGGGAAATGCATTGCAACATGGGACATTAACAAAAAGAAAATATCTCTCTTTAGGGAAGGTCAGATGTTATGGAGGCTGGATAATGATAATTGCAGTGAACATGCTCAGGTTCCAGATTTGTTTTTAAAACAGTATGGCTCTATCTGGAGCCTGACTTTAAGCACAGCAGGCAATTCTTCTCGGTGTCTCTCTTAATTTTTATTTCAATTTAATGTCAAAAATGGATATTTTATTCTCTGGAGATTTACAGATAATTGTGATTTGTTTACTTTACTGGATTTGTTTTAGCATTTTCACTGACAAATCCTTTAGAAGTGTCCCAAACACAATGCTAAGTTGATATATAACTTTCTTCCCATTCTCTGATCAGAGAAGACCATCACATAAAGGCAGCCTCCTGATCCTACAGAAACTAAACATACATCAAACCTCAACTCAGACTTAAAACCAGTAATACTCATCACTATTTTTAAATTATGCAAATAAAGTGTTGCCTACTTTGAAAAGGGTGGAGGGGAAGGTGTAAAGAAGCTCCTTCTCTTTCTAGCTGCATCTGCAAGTGTGTGTTCCACCTAACAGAATTTAGTTGGCTACACGTTTGTATGTGACATTAAAATGACCTTGCTAATTAGTTTAACAGTCTGTCTAGAAGATCATATCCTGTTTCCAACAATTGCCCACACTGAGCAAAAAAGGGAAACTAGAAGATCAGGGCATGCACATTAGGAAGTTTTTCAATTCAAAACTCCTGGCTTCCAGAGGGTTGCAGTTCAGGGCCTTCTTTCTGCAGTATTACCTATTCATGGTGAAAACACTTTCAAATAACAGTGCTTCTCTTTAAGTAAGGAAAATATATATAATTTGTATGCTGCCATTAAAAGCATCTAGTAAAAGGTTCTAGGAAAAAAAACCTATACAATTCTAGTTAACTTCATATGTTAATTTTTGAATATCTGCTATTTATAACTGACTAGTGACTAAGTACTGTGAACAAGACAACACAGTTTAAATATCTCTGGAGATGACTCCTGAACGACAACTTTTTTAATACCTCAGATTGCATACTTTATCACAGATAAAGGCATATTACACAAGTATAAATTATATTTTCCATTAATACATTCTGTGAAAAATAAAATCATTCTCTTGAATTTTAGCAAAGGATAGATAAAATAACATGAAACACACGATTTTTTTACTTTATCCACTGTTTGCAGTGTTTTTCCCTTAGTATTCAGTGATAGACAGTAACAGTGCAGGAGACTCACAGCAATAAAGCTAGTAGTTCTGTTTGTTTTCAGAGGGGAATTTAGTTTGCAGTGCTTTTATATGCTTTTATTAATATCAACGGGAAACTTGTAAATCATTTTAGATATATCTTTAAAAATATTTAACAATAAAAATGTGTCAATACAATACAGTCTTCACAGAAAAATAGCTATCATGGTGCAACTATATAATCCCTTAGATATTAATGGAAATTCAGCTCAGGGACAGCAGAGATTCAGACTCTAAAAGCTTGAAAGAACATTACTATTACCCAAGAACACTGTAGCATCATGAAAAGCCGTGGCTGTAACATACTTTGGCATAATCAGGCCATGACTCAAAAAGGTAAATTTATGTGAGGGGTATGGAGACATCTTTAGCCTTCTCATTAGCACATACACAGCCTTCTGCTGTGACTCACTTTCCCCCACCCTTCATCCTCCCTGAAACTGTGCTTAGACTTCCAGCATTTAATCCAGAAGAAATCTACAAATACCCTTTGTGAAAAAACAGGCATATCACTTATTTGAGTTCTCTGGGGAAATTTATTTTCTTTTCCTTTCAGATGTGCAGCTATAAATCCAAATTAGAAAATATATTCCCAATCTTATTCTGTTTTAAATGTGTCTATTTGCTTAATTATATATTTTTAGAGTTTATTATTTGTATTTCAGCAGTCCCCAGCAAGAAAAACACTGGTTATTTCAGGTATTGTATATTGTCATTCTCTCCTCTGTAAATGTACAAATAATTGAACATTGTACTTTGCTTAAAGAAATATTTATGGAGAAGTAAAAATGACCCCATATATATGGTATACAGAAAGACATACTAGTGACAGCAGAAGCAAATAGTCTAGTTTAATATTTGCCTAAAATTATGAATTTGATCTGAGCTATCCATTTAACTTTAGTATAGATGGAAGAAAGAGACTCACTTTTGCTCAGAGGTCACTTCTAAAAAATTATTCATACTACTAAAAGAGAATTACAGTTGGGCAACAAGTTCAGCTGAGCTCATCAGCATCTTCAGGACTTCAAGCACATTTATTTTCAAATAACAAAATTATTAGAAATTTTTCTCACATACCCAAAAAGCACTGTTCCAATGACAAGACTTAGGATCCTTCTTACCCTGTCAGAAGTCAAAATTAGAGCTCCTAGTGCCCATATGACACCCTAATCCTGTTCTAAGTCTGTATTATTCTGATCCTCCAGATCCTGCACCACAGAAAGGGATCATGGCAGAGACATCCACTGCCAGGTCCATGCACTTTGGTGCAGCCAGAAGCTCCTTGCCTGTATATTCCTGGGATGATCACATCCCGAAAGTGTGGGATACCTCCAGTGCAGTGTGTGGTATGCTGTGGGTGCTCCCCAGAGCCATGACCTAACAGAAAATGCAGACTTGCATTTCACAAGCAGACATATACCCTTTCAGTGAAAGGACACATGCCTATTTTCAGCATGAAAAAGGAGCAGTGTTTACCAAATCCACTCACGAAGCCATTGGCAATCTATTTGAGGAAGTCAGACCTGCTCCACTGCTGCAGCAAGAGAACAGTGAGGGATCACACTACTACACTTCTCCACCTCCCCATGGAAACCACATCTTGACTGGCAGGGATGCAAAACACATCAGGTCCAAAGGGCAGCAAGGAGCCACTGACTCAGTGAAAAGAGTCCTTCTAATTCAGGTAATAAATGCATCATGGGTTTCAGGTATGGTTTATACACTTTCTAGCAAAGTCACAAATTACAGTGCAATCAGGGACCATGGTAAAGAATTGCCTCTTTCCACAGATGCCATCAACAAATTTGAACTTGTAATCAAATACCTAAAACTCTGTTCTGGAAGTGCCAGCATCACAGTATCTAACTCATTTGTGGACATACCCTCTCATTGCAATAGCAATGAAATAGCAATATGGAAACCATTTTAAATGGCATTGATTAACAAAATTGCCACTATTGTCCATGTGACATTGTAAAACACTCTACTGCTGTTAAAGTCAACTTTTCCTACACAGATGGGAAAATCTGTGTAATTTTATTTATTTTTTGATTTTATGAAGCAGATTTCTAATGTTGTCCTTATAAAACACCTGGAGCAAGGGAGAGGGAGGGAAAGGCCTTTCATATACTGTTATGAAAGGATTACTAGAAATCTGTCAAAACTATGTATTGTGATGTGGGGACATACTGAAAAAATCCAGAAGGACTTATGTCCCACCACTTTCCACTAATAGATGATTTGTCATGATATGGAATCTCAAGGTACAGAGCAGAATGTTCAAAAGCACTTTAAGAGAAGGCATAAAAAAGTTTCTGGTTTGTTTATGATTTTGTCTTTTATCTTTTCATTCCAGGTAAGATTAGAATATTAAAAAAAAAAAAAAGTAATGACTGAATTTCACATTCACATTTTCTGTAAAACAAAACTGAATACATTCTTGGCAAATTAATCCTGGTCATTTATCTTGAAGTAGTGCAGCAGCACCCTCACATTCAATCACGAGATTAGCTAACCTGTTGATGCCGAATGCTTTGCTCATTAGGTTGCTGTCTAGAGACATTGAGTGCAAACATTTGTCAAAATAATTACTAAGAACTTTTCTGTACATGTATGCACAGCTAAAAATTTACTAACTGCTTTAAGAAAAAAAAATTACAATCTTCACAGATTGCAGTTGATATGTTACAAGAATGCTGCTATCAAGTTATCTTGGTTCATGGTTTAAATATTTAAAATATTTAATATCTCAGAATTGCAAAAAGTAATTATAAGGATGCTTTTTCAGACCAGGTAGAGATAGTAATATTTACTTCTTAAATAGCAGTATATTTCCATTATTAGACCTCAAAACACAACTAATGAATGGCTCATATACTTTTCATCAAACAATTTTGAAGTGCCATAAATTTTAATGAGATTGCTTCAGACAGTAAAGCGAGCAGGATTTGGCCCTACTCCGTCATATCCTTTGCTGGATAGGATACAATTGATTTTATGTGTTTGCAGGAATGAGTAGAAAATATATGGTGACAAATTGGAAGTTGGTAGCTGCCCAGACAAGGCTTCTCTGGAATATGCAATATGGCTGTATTATTTCTGGCACTATCATCATTTTGCTTCTGCATGCCATATCCAACCATATTGCTGCAAAATTTGCATATGGGGAACACAAGATAACTGAATTCGTCGACAAAAAAATTCCCTAACTTTAATATGAAACACTGACAACTTGGCTTCAAGCTATACATAGTGTATACTATAAATAATATTTGAACACTGCTTTACTGTACACACAACAGACATTGTGACTACCAAATAGGAAATCTGTATAAAATTTGGTAATGCACTTTGAAGCCTATTCTTTGAAGACAGTACTTTAAGTGAAATGAGCTCATTTATAAGTGCTTTTTGTAAATGCTTTTATGGGAGACACATTTCAAATAGCTTTAAATATCATTTCCACCATGCCGCTCTAGCAATTTGAAATAACTATTTATTAAAGAACTCTTTCTCTATTTAGTAAATGAGATAAAGTTAAACAGTGAGATACATTTCATTAGCCTGTAATAAAAAGAGCATTGAAGACAAATGTTGTAAAACACACCAATGTAATTCACATTGAATTTTCTGCTGCGGTTTAATATACAATCTGTATTTTTATGTACTGTATCTGACAGCTTCTAAATTCATTTGTTTGCAGTGGCTCCTTTAAAACCTAAATTACAGGAAAGTTTCAGTAAATTAGTTGATCCAAATAATCTTATGAACTGATTAAGGTAGAATGGTTTTATTAATTTAGACAAAAACTGGCTCTTCTCCATCCCTTTAAGCCGATCTACAAAAAGGCCTACCTGGATGTTAGTCAGAAGGGTCTCTATGGAGGACAATCCATCAGGGAATAGAAAAGGAGATGGAAAACCCGGAGGTAGCGGTTGCCCATGCCCAGCTAGAGAAAGTTTGTCAAGGCTGTCTCTTGCGGTTGGTGTGGAGAGCGGGGTCTCATCTGTATGTGATTGAAACAAAAATATAGAACAAGTTACGCTTGTCTGTTTTTATTAGACCTCAGTAATGGCTTCCCTAGTGGTTTCCAGAACATTTATTGCAAATTGGTTCCTGCTATCAGGAGAAAATGCTTTCTGCTGAATTTTCTTTAATGAAAAAGCTGTGGAGATACAACAAGATAACATTAATGAGTAACTTTATAAGCCTTTTAAATGCAGTCTCTAATGAGACTGAGTTTACAGTGCCATAGAATCTTTTTAAAACAAATATTATCTCACATATACTTGTGATAATATATTCAGGCTGACTTTATGGGCACCTTCCCAATTATCTCATTTTAGTTTGTGTTCTATTTGGATTGACAATAGAATATTTTCTAGCATGACATATATTTTGTATATGAGAAGTATTTGAATACGAGGCTTCCCATACAATTAACCCTTCCCACTCTTAATGGTTTCACTTACAGCTCAGAAGATTTTGCTACACCAAGAAAAGCTCCTCAATACATTTTTCATCAAGAAAATACACCTGATTGCCACAATTAAAACATGCTCTAAACAGCACATAAAATTAACAGCACAGTAACAATCACTGGCCTAATTTTTTTTTAAGCGTGGACATCTTCTAACAATTAGTGCTGAGCTCTTTAGTGGGGGATCTTTGTAAAAATCAGATCTGATCACTTGTGACCCCACAATGGGAAAAAACTTGCACAGCTTGAAAGCTTGAAGACTTCTAAGATTAAAGTTTCACAGATAATTTGTGAACAGATTAAGAAGCATGAAAAAAAAAACCCCCGAAAATTAATAGAAACTTCAATAACCTCATTTGTGGTTTTTTTTCAATTTTTTTTTTTTTTTTTTACTTTCTGGAATATTTTTAGGCTACTGTTGATATGATATAGAAATTTAGGTCAATTTCTTTGCACCAGATGTTAATCTGAACTCTTCAAAAGGAAAACTATCTACACACACACACATATATATATAGATACACGTATCTATACATACTCTTCTTACCAAGGGCTCATTCATTAACTGACACATATTGATGTATCTCAGTACAATGCAAGGACATCAGAATGTACCCCAGGTTTCATGCAGATTCTGCACAGCTGTATGACTACAAAGGAGTTTGTCAGACTCACTTTCTTCCATTTTGGCTTTGACCATTGTAAGTTATATACCTTTTGGGGCAGTCAAATTTCTCTTTAGTTATTTATTTAATTATAGTTTCAATAATGGATGTACTTCTCTATTTACTTTATCAGGTACATTACAATTGTACCTGAAAGTTGATCCTAGATGCCTAAAAAGAGCTCTCTCTTGGACTGAATGCAGTATTTTCTTAAATGGACATAGTCTAGGACCATGAAAATTGAAATCTGCAGTAACAAAAGGTTAGAGGGTTGATGACCGCAGGATGAGCCATTCATAACTCAGAGTCCCAGTGCATTCCAACAGTCCCCATCACCATTCCTAGAGATGGAAGCTTCCTCTATTAACCACACTCAGGTGCAGATTTCTTGTCCCATCTCCTCACCAGCTCTGTCATGCTGGCCAGCATTTACAGGGCTAAAGTAATAGCTTTTCCTACCATGTCCTTCCACAGAACTATCCAAACAGGCATTTGGACACCTGCTGCTGGGCTGGTACCACTCAGATCTTTTACAGGTAGTGCAAAGAAGCAGATGCCACTTCAAGGTCCATCTGAACTCCCACAGGCATCTACTGCAGGAAAAAGCAAATCTTTCTCTAGAAGATTTCTGCCTGTTGACTGTAAGAGTAACCTAAGATGACCACCTCAGATGGAAAGATCTGCTCTTGGGGAGATCCTATACTGGGTGCTGCTCTTCCTTCTTCCCTGTGGCTCAGGCTGAGGACAGAGTACACAAGGACTAAGATTGTTCCTTATGACCTGTTTATCACAATTCAGGCCACAATTACTGCTTTCTCATAAAGTTCTCATTCAAAAGCTTTCCAAGCTGAAGTTACTGAAAGGAATTAATGTTGACCAAGGAAAGCTTCAGACCTTTCAGATCATAAAGGATTTTTTCAGCTATATTTAAATTTTCCAGTCATGTTACAGAGTGCTGAGCAAAAACTGGCTCTAAATCTCTGAACCATTTCCTATCTACGTTACTGAGATTCAAAGCAGGCTCTGAAAGACATGGATGTATCCTCTGAACTCATGCTACCCCACAGCAGCATGAATAGCTCTGCAGTAATTTTGTAGTAACATAGGCCCTGAATATAAGCGTTTTCTTTCAAATTTTAAAATATTATAGAAATATTCAGCACATCATTAAAAAAATATATTATATATTATATTATATATGATATTATTATATCATTATTATATTATATTCCTGGTATTGAAAACTAGCTTAGCTCAACTTCTCCCCTCCTATTCTAGTGTGAAGAATCATTAGCAAATGGTTTATTCCAAACTGCTGCCAGAATTGTTCTGCTTTCATTAATCAAAAGTAATAAGCCAAAACTTAAACAAAACTAGTTAGACAATATATTTATAAACAGTCCGTAGTATTATTATGTGGCTGAAAACTTTTTTCCTCTAGTGAAAATATGGCTTCCCCAAATGATTTTCACCCAAAATTAAGGAACCAAAAAATTTAAAAAAAAAGGGAAAAAAAAAAAAGCCTCTTCCATGTTACATCCCTAAGTGTTTTTTGGTAGAGATTTCTTTGTATCAGTAGTTGCAGTGAAGGTATTGCTCTTGCATGATACAGCAAGAAAGAGTCGAATCACTAGTGTGCATGGTGAAGCTGATTCATATAAATGAGAAAGGAAACTGAAAAGACCTCATTTTCCTCTAGGTTTGCCAGGAAAATGGATCAATGACCTCCTACTTACTAAGACTACTTGGAATCTTACTGATATTTTAGGTCTCAAATTGTCAAAATGTTTTAAGATATACTAGATAAAACTGACCCACTTAAAAATTCTGTAAGCCTTAATTAACTCAAAAACTGCTCTTCCATGCAATGGCTGAGATACAGAGAGCTCCTAACACAGACCTTGTAATATAATTTAGGCAAGAGATCAATTTTCTTACTGTATTACTACTTTACAATTTATTTAATGTTATGCTTGCTGTACTCTGTGCATGCTCAACATATGAAGTTTGCAAAGATTTTTTAACAATGTGTGGCATAGTTTTGCAATAGGCAAAGAAACTAAAAAGATAGTAGAATGATATGAATTCAAAGTAACATCCAAACTACTACGTTATAATAAATAACAGAAACAAATTTACGCTAAAGGGTAGGACTAGAGAGATGAACTTACTCTGAACTTGTTTTAATGAAATATCAACTCAGAAAAAAAAGACTAATGTGACTGTGTTTTCTTGATGTCCCATGTGAAATAAACTTTGAGTGTGAGTATGTTTGAAACAGAGCAAATGTACATATTATACACAGGAAGCGTGGATATTTGTGGATGTGAGATAAGCAATGATTGAGGGAATCTTAAAAAAATGCATTTTTAGGAAAAACCACACTGTAAACACAGCCAATTAAAACATACCACATATCTTAGTAGCAAAATAATATGACCTCTTGTTTTTAAAAAAATTAAAAATACTTAATTCCTGCAAAGTCCTCTTTTCTCTAAGGGATGAGATATCTTTTGTTTCCAAATAATCATTAGCCTAACATCTTTTAAACTGCTGCAAAGGAGCTACTAATGCTCCTCTTTCACTACTAGCAGAGCAATGCTGCAAAATGATGTTTCCTTGCTGGGAAACAGAGATTTGGTATTTTCAGTCTAAACACATCAAAGGAAGTGTTAGAAGAGAAGTCAGGGCAAAAGGGGAAATAGGGTCAATCTACAACTCCATTGTCAGAGTGGGGAGCACAACAGTGAAAAGAAAGGAGAGGGAAAAAAGAAAGAACAAGGCAGAACAAAGAAGTGTCCCGGCCTGCCTTGGTTTGTGCTGGGAACTGAGATGTTATAAATTAACAAATAAACAAGGATAGGACAAGCTGTTACCCAAGCCTCTACAGTACCCAGGCAGAGATGAATATGTGTCTTGACATATGAACTAAATCACCACAATAGGCAAGTCTGAATGCGACATGTATCTTTAAAATATTTGTAAATGCTACAACCACTCCATCCATTGTTCCTCAATTTCCAAAATTCACCTGGTTTTGTTCAAACCAGTTTTTATCTGTAAACAGCAGCTGGTTTGGGCCAAATATAACAAACATATTTCACTGTATTTGGTTTGTTGCCATTCTATTTTATTCTTTCACCAGATAACATGGAAACAGACATCCTGGAAGCTGTGACAGCTATTTAAACAATAATAGATGAACAGAGGTAGCCATTCTCTTGTCTTTGTTCTTAAAAGCAAGTAGGATAAGTTCAGACCAGTCACCAATCAAACTGGAAAATATTGATATTGCCAGGATTTGAAAGCAAGCAATAATAGCTGGCTGAAAAAAATACTATACAGATTACTGCCATTCTGTAATCATGTCATGCTTTTTTTGCAATGCATCTTGAGGCTTTCTGTTTTTTGCAAAATATTCCACATAGATTTGTTCCTAACACAGGCTCACACTTACCATTTGAATGATGAAAGAGGATTCTGCTTCCACTTTTTATTACCATAAATAAAAAGTGCATACATTTTTTCTACATTGTGGAAACAATTTATTCCATTTAGCTTGGTATTATTTTGGTTTATGTTGTCAAACACTCTTTAGTACAAAGCTTTATATTTCACCTTCGTCCCTGTTAGAGGTTTCAAGTGTGAGAAACTTTTCTGTTTTAATTGATCCATAATTCTTGATTTATATTAAAGCAAAAGAACAACGGATCCCGTATTCTCAATTGAAATATTTAATAGTTCAAGGCAGATAAAAACAAATAAAGAAATGAACAAATGAATAAAATCCTCTTGAGCAGTTCCCATACAATTTGGCTGCTTTATAGATTTGGTCATTCAAGGTTAACCCCACATGTAACTGGGGGCAATGATGACTGTGAAGGATGTTACCAGCTATAAAAGAAAGGTACTGAAACTCTTACAAAACTCATATAAATATATATGAGTTATAGTATATAGAAGAGTTATAGTATATATATTATATAGTTATAGTATATATATTTTATAAATATAGAAGAGTTATAGTATATATATTTTATAAGAGTTACATATATAGATGTATATCCTTTTATTTTATTTTTTTTAATCTACAATTTATTTACTTCTTTTTATACAAACAACAGTTCTCGAGTACACCCAAATACTCTGAAATTAAAACATTTGCAACTGTGGCAGCTGGAAATCAGGATGGAATATCAAATATTCAAATAGACTGACTGACTGGGTAATGTTTCTGTAACACTTCAAAGAGGCTGGTGCTCTCACAGTAAATTATACCATTGCAAATGCTGTCTACTGAGTTCTGATTCTTGGATTGGCATGTTTGCCTAAGGACTTTGGGAGCAGCAGCTCTCTAATAACGAAATATGACTAAAAATTAATAACCTACATGGAAAGGATCACAGCTATTAAGTTTCTCGAATGTCTGTGTTACACAAATTGGCTTAGCACATGATGCAGTTGCATATATTTGTGCAAGGAGGTCTTACAGAACCCATCCATCTTTGTAGCAAGTCTACCATTGTGGACCATTTTCCCAAATGGCACGGCTTCCAAATATGCACACCTTCACTTGATGTAAAGAACTACAGAGGAAAAAAAGGACCTAAGAACTTCGTTTTACATGTTCACTTTGGAGGTAGGTTCAGATGCAGGACTTTCCTGCCAACAGAAAGACTTGTATTTCCTGACAGTTCTCTGAAAACTTAATGTGCTAACTGGATGCTTTTCCTTTGTGGAAAAAAAATTCAATTAATAAATTTCCAGTATTTCTTTAATCCTTCCAAAGAACATGCAGATCTACAGATGATCTCTACACATCATTCTTCACTGCTGCACAGGATTCATTAAGCATACCGCAGTTGGAGTTGCCTCCATAATGGCAAATTAGAGGCAGATGGAGAATCACTTCTTGAACAAAACTTTTGGGATCCATCCATCTCCAAGGTTTAGTGGTACCCCTTCTATGCTACCTTGTAAGCCAACTTGCCTATAAGCATAGAGGGGGGGGAAAAAAGAATGTATTACTGGCTGGAATAAGGACATAGAGGGTTGGAAACAGGGAGAACATGAAAAAAGGCAAGGAGTAATCAAGAAAAGAGAAAGTTGAGAATATAGGGAAGGACACTCACAGTGGCCAAACACTTTAGAAAGAAATAATAGGAGTGTGATTATGAGGTGAAGGAGGGAAGAAGAAAGACTGCCCAGGAGCAAGAAATTTATATTGACTCAACTAGAAATAAACAAAACAGCTAAACTGTTGTTTTTCACATACAACAGATTTTGCAGAAATAATTCTTGTGGTATTTCAAGAATTTTAGGTGAATGTAAGTGACATTTACAGCTGTCAAAGCAAATCTATAAACCACATTCTCTAAAGATCGCATATTTTAATTTGTTAAGGAATTATGGGTATAGCATCACTAAAAATGAATGGAAAGAGCTGGCGATATATATTCAAAAAGCAAAAATGTAATTAGTGGTGATGTTCCAGCTGTGAGGATTTCTTCAGGCTTTTTGGACTAGATCAAGTTGAGTTTATTCTTCATTTTACATGTCCCTAGGAGGGCCTCAGAGTCAATCAGCACAACTTATCTAATTTTCTCTTTCAATAAAAGGATTATTTTAATAACCTTTATCTTATTTTGCAGCCTATTACTGATTAGGGCTGGGTCAAGCAGTATTGGCTTATTTATTTATTCTAAGGATTTCACAATATTCTAGAATAAATTATCATTCCTATTTTTAAACAAACATATTTTACTATAGAATGGAATGTTAAAATGCCAGTGGTATTTTTGTTCTGTGTACTTTGGCATCATAACACATAACATGCAAAACAAAATTACACGGTCTCTCTGTCCCCATAATTAAAAGTATCCTGTTTACTCACAGAGGTTTTTTTCACACAATTTTTTAAAGTGCCTTGAATGATCAGGAAGAAAGAAGAAATGGGATAGTCAGGGGTGATAATGTATATACCATAAAACATATATAGCTTCAACAACTGACAATAACACTCATTAACTCTGAAGAAATTAAGAATTTAACTCTAAATTCCTAGAGATGAAATTATTGTTAAAAGATTAAATGGTTGTTTAAAAGCTATTCTAAATATTTTAATTACATTTTAATAATATATTTGTATAAAAAGAAGGCACTTTATAATTTTATGACCTGCAGTTTTTAATTGTAAGAACTATGCCTATTATTTCTTTTTTAAAGATCCTTATAGGATACTGGCCAGAACTAGATGCAGAGTAAGGCCATCTGTGCTTTGGGTGCTGAAAAAAATATAAATGTATTTTACTGGTTCATGTCAAACATCCCAATTAGACTCTGCTGACTCCACTCCATCAGCCAGGGAATACTGAGTGCTAAAAAGGATGTTTTTTGGCTTTGTAGCAATTCTATGGGAACTGCTTAGATGCATATATGTGCACAGGGGGTTCTGCAAATGTGTTTCCCTATAGGTTCACAAGAGTCCTTCTCAGCTTCTTCCAAAGTTGCATTGAGGGGTGACCATGATCATCTATGCAGTGAAGGGACATTTGGTTAGGAAATCAAGCCCCAACATTCACAAAACCATCTATTTAATCTCTTTATTGTGCTGGCTCAGAAGCTGTCTCCCTGATCATATATCCAGCTTTCCTAATATATGTGGAATCAAATGACCAAGCCAAGTATTTTCAGTCTAAGCTAATTCCTGATTAGCATCAAACTTCAGATTAGGGACTGGACTTTAGGGCTGCATTATGAACATAGACTAAACCTCACATTTTCAAAATTATGGACACAAATATGCACATCTCAACTGATACAAGCAATCCGCAAGGCAATGCATCCACAGTATGCATACTTATTTTTGTGCTGCCCATTCCTCCCTGTAACTGCCTCCATATGGCTACTGCAAAATGCAGAAAAAAACATTATAGACAATATAACAATTGCATTTTGCTTGATTTTATTGGATCATTTCAAGGCCCACATGATTTGTATTAATAATCCTCCGGACATGTTTCATGAAAGTTGAAAAGCATCTATTATTTGAAGATTTAAAGTGATTTTAAAATAAGGAATATCAACAATATTAGCATTTTTTTCATTGTCATCTAAAATAACAGCACTCCTCTTTTGTAAGCATAGCAGTAGTAAGAAGGGAGTTTTTGATAAGAGCACAGCTGGTAACTTGTAATTCTCTGAAGATGAAGGGTTTATGTTAATACCTGGAACTGCATAATATTCACACTATTATCCTTGGTCTATGTTCAGTTAATAATTCTAAGATTCATTCTCTTCAGGAAAAAACCAAAAAGCCAGCGTTTTCAAGCAATCTATATCTAGCCATGTTGCAATTATGGAGGCCTGAGTATTAATGCTCCTGCTACCTTGTCACATGGCACATGTTCTTGGTAATCTGCTGACAGCATGAATCAGATGCCCAAAAAGAAAATGAATCTATGGTAATGTGTCTGAGCAACAGTCGTCAGCTGTCATTCATTCAGCAACTCATAACCTGTCCCATACCCTCATCCCCAGAGTGCTGGCAAGCAGATGAAGTTGACCAAGCATGCTTGGCATCTGGTGTAAAGTGGCAGCACAGAAGTCAGCAGTACTGCATTTCACAAATAAATTGTCAGAGAAGTTCAACAGAGAAAGCAAAAGAGGTTTAAACACCTCTCATTTATGGCAACTTATACTGCTCATCTGTCCAGCAGAAAAATGTTTATCTGGTCAGAACATGTAAAACTGGATATATTGATTAATGTAACTTCTTTGTATAACTGAATATTCATACAGAATACTGTCATGCTTCTTTTTATGGAAATTAGAATATCTCATCTTTTGATAAATATATAAAATGTCCAGGGACACTGTTTTTTGCAGAAACACAAAAACATATGTACTCATATTCTCTTCACTTTCCTGCAAGATCCTATTAACTGCCCATGATTTTAATAACATCTTTACCAAAAGGTATTCTAGCAACTACCTCTAATATTTGGACTTATAACACAAGGACCAGTGAATAAGATGACCAGCCTAAAATGCACAACAAGACAGAAACACATTAAGGAAAGCTGTTCCTGAGCTTTTGCATTGCCAAAATTCCTGCCCTGGATGTATTAGCGCCAAAGATGTCAGGAAAATAAAATACTCAGGAACCAAATCAGATGGACTCAGCTGACACAGCTGTACAGGGCTACTGGGCAATAGGTTCAGGAATTCGTGAACAGACAGTGAAAAGCTTCAAATGCTCTGGAAATGCAGGGGAAGGAGCCATGCTTTGAAAACAAAGTACTGAAGGGATTGTGCTGGTCCAGCCCTGCAGTCAGAGCTTCTGAGAGGTGAAGGGAACAGGTGTTCTACCATCAGTAGTTCAGTGGAGTGTCCAATCTTTGCCTGAGCACACAAATGGCAGCACATACTTTTTACAGAAATATGTGATCTAGTAACTCCAGGTCTTAACTCTCTTCACACCTAATACACCAAGTGTTACTGAAAACAAAAGGATGTGAAGCACCCTATTTTGATAAACTCTCGCCAGGAAGGGTACAAAAGGATTGAGCTGTCTCAATATTATGAAGCAGGGTAACACAGAGGCTTCCTTATTTTTGCAGCTGAAACACCGACATTTGCATAAAATAGTATATTTAACTCATTTTTTCCAAATTACTACACAATATTTTTTGTAGCAGATATAATAAACACCCTTAATGCTTCAATCTATGGAATGGTTCCAGTACTCAGATGCAAATGTTGTAGACAATAATCGATGTACACAGTTTGGATTATATGGTTATGATATCCTAATAGAAATTTGGCTGTCTGCCTATGGGAATTCAATATGAGCTTCATAGTTTACAGCATCAGAAACAGTCCTTTACAATATTATAGCCACATTTCTCAAACCATTGGCTATACATTATACCCTAATATCTGATTTCCACAGAAATCCATAATAATAAACAAACAAAACTCCTAAACCCCAGAGTGCTTAGAAACAAAATTCAGAATGAAAAGGCAAGCATTTTCACATCTGATATGATTTCTCTTGCAATTCATTCATCAAACATCTGCAACAAGCTGCCAGAACATGTCCATTAGTGAGATTTCTATGGCATTCACTAGCTTGATGCTCACTGATAGAATAATGTAGAAGTTCTATCTCAAATGTTTTCTGCTCCATTTCAGGCATCCACTTTAAAGTGAGATTTGGCCTGCATGTGTTTTCATGTCTTGGAATATGTAATTTATGCTAATATATCAGAGTACATATTAGAGAACACTAAAAAAAAAATCCTTTATGTATTTATGCATTATGAGTCACATTCAGCACTGATTTAAGAAGATAAAAAATAGTTTGAAGTCATCATGTTACATGGATCAGTTTGGTTTACATTAAAGACAGAAAATTAAAGTATCCTACACAGCAAGCATGCCATACACTTGCCAGTAAATTAAAATCTTTTTTTTTTTTGATCCAGTTTAAATCCTTCATGCAAATTAAATATTTTGTTCAGTCTTTTATCTGCATCAAATCATAATATCAAGGAAATATGCTTTGCATCTCCACTATAGGGCCAGCTCTTCTTACTAATTTTGTTTCAAAACTTCTATAGCTGTTTAAATGTTTATGCCAATAATGTAACTGAAAAATTCTTTATTTTAATCCTGAAGCAATTATAAATGTTATGTAACAGAAGCAAAACACAAATCCCAAGAGTGGTTCAAAGGCTCTCTAAGACTTTACAAAAATTTATGTATGTGATAACTGCAAATAAACAAAACAGAAATCAAAAGAGCTTTAGCACTGTCATATTGTGAAGGCAGTTACTGCCTAAACAAACTGAAACAGACAGCACAAGCTTTATTATCTCAACCTGATGATATCGTTATATATTTAAGGATAATACTTTTATTGTGCATCCCAATAACAGGCTGGCTTTTAGCCTGTCAAGTAAAAAAAGGCCAGAGCCACATCAGGAAATGACCACCCTGCATGGTTTTGTGAACTCCTGCACCCAGAAGATTGAGACAGACAATTTAGTGAATTTTTTTGTTCAGATTTTGAAAAGGAAGTCAGTGCTACTGATGAAAGCTGGTTGTGTACCAAATTCTGATACAATTACAAAATATTTAGCACAATGAGTTCAAAAGGTAAAATCCAAATCCTTTATTTTCACGATCACTGAAAATTTGTCTTAGTCTTCTCTTTGTCCTAGCTGTTCCACAACTCAGCTGATTCTTCTGATTCCTGCACTTTCTTCTTACCTCTCAAACACTTTCCTCAGTAGCACTGATTGATTTTCAAATGTCTTTGTTTCAGTAGTTTCTTCCCCTTTCAAGATATGAAGAAATTAGTTTGCTTGTTGAAATTTCATGACCAGACAAGAAAAAAATACAATTAGAGAAAAGGAAAAGATTGTGACAGAAATCTGAAGGGACAAGTCAGCCTATATTACCTCTCTGTTTACAGAATAAAACAGATCTTGACTTCTTTCCTCCTTATTCATTCTCACACATAAAACTCATTTTCTCATATAAAACTGTGAAAACAAGATCTGAATGATTATTAAACACGTAAGAAAAAAAGAAAATAAGATCTTAAAAATAAATCTTTAATTTATACTCTTTTTTTACTGTATTTTGATAAAATCACAGCTGAAGTGGTCCTGATCGGATTTTTGCTTTTTTTGCCAAAAAAACCCAACCCAACCAAACACAACCAACCAATCAACCAACAAAACTAAGGAAAATATAGATATTTTTGCATGGGAACATGCAAACATGTAGGAAGGTTCAACATTAGGTGCAGTGGTTTGAAAGATTTTTCTATGCTACTTTACTATGTCTTTTGTCTATGAAAGAAGACACCACTGTGTAACACCTCACTCTTGACAGAGGGACTAAAGTTGAATGAATGATCTTATTCTATGCTTAATTTCAATTCCTCAATAAGAGTACAGAAGACATTTCTAAGTCCAGGACTTGCCTCACAACTCCTGCACAGTGTGCTAAATTTGTTTTTCAGGTTAAGAATGGGAGGGAAAAGAAACCCAAGGGAACATATTCAGAGAAACTGCTTTAACCCTATCACTATTTTTGGATGTTCTGTCTTTGTACAGCATTAAGGGTGGCATTGTACAGTCCCATTATACAGCAGATGTTAAATGCTAAGTAAAAAGTCAGTTGCAAATGATTGATTGTCCTCTTTACTATTTCAAAATAAGCCCTGATTATTTATATAGTTTTGGTCACTGCCTGAAAGCATTATATAAACCTAAACAATTGATCCATTTTTCAATGGCTTTTGTGTGTAATGTATTATGTATGTTTTTACATTCTTCTGTGTAAAAGGCCCTGGTGTACAAGAAATGTTTAGAGTTTTGAGTGCTCCACCCAGTCCATATGGTAGGTTTGCTCTGTGTGTGAAACCTACCTTTTTCCACCAGGTCCATATGGCAGGCTTAAGCTAGCCAGGGCCTTCTATCCTCCATAGGGGCCATATGGCAAAGAGAGCTCAGTGAACATTCATTGACCTTCTATTAATATTTTACATTTCTCTAGCACATGCAGACATATATGAACTGATCAGATTGAGAAAAGAGTTGGGTCCTGAAACTTCTTTAGTCACAGAACCGATACATCTATGATAACAGGGCAATAGATGCACAATCTTTTGTTTCCAGTTTTATTAAAAACCTGAGAAGTTGAAGGTAAAATTTATAGAATTATTTGATAAACTCATCTAATACTTTTAAATATTTTGATAGACTATTATTTAATTATGCTAACAAACTGGTACACATTAATACTGACATTTTACTACTAGTTTTTAATAATACCTTACCAGAATGGAACCAACTCCCTTGAATCCACCTACTAACAAAGAATGCATGAAAGTAGTGAAAGTATTTATTTAAAGATTCAGCTCTGTGTCGCCCTACCAATAGCACATTTTGAACAGGCTACTGCTCCCTTACTGCATATAAACAAACCGGCAATAAACCAGAGAAAGAATAACTCTATTGACACTAAACCACATATAGAGAGCCACATGTAAATAAGTCATATGTAAATAAGTTACTATTTCTTGCAGGCACAATACCTCTACTCTTAATACTGGGGTAAAAGGAAGAGTGTGGTCTGAGAGTCACAGTATCCTGCTTCTACTGCCTGTACATTTCCCGAAAATGTAGAATAAGATGTCAGAACAGGAGTAAAACAGTTGCATTGGGTTGGATGACAAGGAAAGTGGATTTAAAATAAATAAATAAATAAAAAGGGCAACTTTAAATCGTAATCTGTACTTTCAAAGCAATTATGCTAAAATTGATACACTGTTATAATGTTTACAACTTAATCCAAAACTCTGCTATAATTCTGAAATAATTTAGGAACCCTCAGCATCTTATTTATACAGGAAAGATGGAAGCAATTTATAACATGTTTATGAAAGTTTTATTGTACCTCCAATCTGATTTAAGAAATGGAACAATATTCCCCAGTAGTAGAAATTTTACAAACAAATTTTACTGACTTGAAACTCAGAACATTAGGAAATATAAAAATGATAATATATTGTTCTTATTCGCAGGATTTATAGTGCTTTCATCTGGTTTGCTCTTGTTTCAGTTCATGTAAATAACCTCTAGGTTGTCACATGAATATTCAAATATCGCAAAGAACGATCAGTGTTGAAAATAAATATCATAAAGAATTCAGAACAAGCACGCGTGTACATGCTCTCACAGTTTATTTTTGTATATAGAATTTATGTTTTGCTCTGCAAACAATCAATAAAACATGGAAGAGTTTTCCACAAGGAATTTATCTCCTCATTTCAAAGGAGCCAAATAACAAGAAGCATTTTAAGAAACTAGAAGTATTTTATTAAAGAATAAAAAAGGCTAACTACTAAGTTCATGCCTCTTCCTCCTATCCTTCTGTTTTTGATCATTGCCAAATATAGCTAAATAAATGGAGGAAAAAAAAAGGATCAATTAATTTCAAGGATTAAGAAACATGGCCCCAAACTCTTTTGACTCTGACTTTCACTGTAGGAAAGCCATAGTATATAGCTTTAGTATTCATTTATCCCTTTTGTTTCAGTAGCTCTTTTCTCGTATGTTCTCTATATATTGTCTTTTTCATGTTCCATTTCTGTTTCCAATTTACAATGTATAGGTACAAACTTCTAATTCTGAAGGATCTATTTGCATAATTGCTCAAGAAAGCAGATATGCAGAGCTCACTTTGTGGTCAGTAGGGTTTAGGGAGTGCCTAAAAGAGATGAAGGGTAGAATTCCACTCTCTAGATTATCCAGTGTGCCATGGAAGCAGCGCTCTATAAACAAGGACCTAATTCTCAACACAGTGAAGAAGAGAAGGTAGGTATCCATCAGATGCAGGTCTTGGACAGTACCTAAACTTTGGCAGCAAGTTTCCCCATTTTGAGGCTTCTGCGTGCACCATCTTCATGCCATGACTCATACAAAGAACTAGGAGGACTATTTTAGAGGCCTGTGTTTCAACAGTATAGATCCCACTATATAATTTGGTCCTAATAGAAAGGACATTTTTAGATAGATAGAACAATCAATACATTTTTAGATAGATAGAACAATCAAATGTTTATTTGTTTAATGGAATTGAGAGAAGGAGAATCTAGCCATAATTAAAATTACTATGCTCCTAAGATCCTTGTCATGTTAGCTCACAATTTTAAAGGTATTCTTATAAAAATATAAACTGCAATTTTATGCTTTGTACTTTCTCACTGAATCAGCAGCTTTCTCTTTCAGGAGTACATGTTAAATTAATTGATCATCTCAATTAAATTATTTATACATACATATAAAGTAAGAAAAGCTACAAACTTGAATTCATAAATATAATTCAGTGGGATTTTGTTAAAGTTTATATGTATAGATTTGTATGTGAAATCCTCTGAAGGTTACAGGGTGAAACCTTCCAACAATATCTCCAAGTCTTCAGGGACCAAATCCCATTACGTGGAGTTCAGTGAAGAGGGTAAACACTACCATAAAGAAATACAAATTGCACATATTTCCCATTTAGCCAGTGTCACAAAAGTTCACCATTTAGAATTCTAACCAGTTAGGACTTATTCTTGGAGGTCAAGTACCTTGTGAACCTTGTCATCTCACTGATGACATCATATCCCATCCATCAATTCTTTCAGGAGCACACTTGCCATCTGCTCAGCACGCTATAATAACTTATTAGACATATTCACAGGGTAACAATCTGTACAATGACACTGTTATCTTAATGCTGGCACATAGAGAGATAGCAGCCATCGTTCCCCTGTCACAGCACAATTACTCTACCTTCTAACTTTAAAAGAGAAGTTACTTTGATATTTTAACTTCCTATTAAATCACTCAGAAAACAATGAATTCTCATCAGATATATGTTTAGGGTTTTGTGGAGTTTTTTGGACTGGACACGGATAAAAAGAGGCTATGGCACAAAATGCCAAGTTCAGTTTGATATAACTACTTTTTATCTTGAAAGTTTCTGCAGTCATGCTCATCCTTTAGAGTGCAAAATAAATAAAAACACCTACTATACAATCACGTACATACAGGCAGCACTGAAATCCAACTTAGTCTCTGCAAAAATATTGACTTTCTGGATCTAATATTGCTTTTCATCTACCTGTCTTAAAACATCTATTCTTTCTAACAGCAATTGCTAGGTAGAAATAAAATATGCAGCCAAAGTGCTAATACTAAGCCTTAGCACTTTTTGAAACCTAAAAGCAATGTGTAATTTCATAGATGTCTATATATATTTCTGCAGCTTTTGTAAAGCATGTTAATACCGAGCATGCTTAGCACAGCTGTTGTCACAGCACTTCTGACTAAATAGAAGTCCACTATAAATCTCCCTTGACCTCAAAAAATATTTTCAGAAAAAGGGCAATATTTATTTTGCATTACACAGGATTCATCCTCTGTTCCTTCCTTTGGCTCGTCATTTATTCCAGCTTACACTGTGATCAACATTGTACTAAAATAAAGTCAAGTACAACAGCCGCTCTCTGCCCATCAAAACTCACAGACGTCTGCCAAGCACTTGTAACAGCTGGTGTTACATTAATTAGTTTAAACTATTTATTTCATCCATCTCCAGAGCAGATTGAGCAAAAACATTAGAGATTATTCTAGCATCTGTAAGTGCCCTGCAAACATTAACCAACCAAAGTTAAAATATTAGTTATTAACTTACAGTATATGTAAGACTATACATTTATTGTAAATTTAAAAAATCTGCAGTTTAGGATAGCACTAGGAAGTTTTCTTTCACTGCCTTTTTAAAAATCTGAGTTTAAACTTTTATAAGACTTTGTGCCCATAAAGTTTCTTTCAAAAAAAAAAAATTATTACTAGAAAGCTATTATAATTCCTGGCAGCATGGACCATTAAGCAATATATGACAGGGACTGGGTGACTCAGTGGATTAGTCAGAGGTTTTATGTCCACTGTTGGAATCCAGCCCTAAACACGGTGATCAAAACAGTGTTATCAAACGGTTGTAAAAATCTCAATTAAAATCACTCCTATAGCATCTACTAAGTTTTTAGTGGACAACATAATAGTTCTTTCACTATTGACAGAGTTCTCACAACTATCTTTTTTCTTTTAATAGGCTGAGAATGGATGCTGGCTGAAGAATGTTGATTATAAGAGGTCCTAATGCCACATTCCCTACTGAAATGGCTCAGAAACAGGAGCCAATGCAAGGATGGCAGGAGTAGGCTCACAGCCACTGTCCGTGGGCTCACCTCCATCAAAAATAAAAAGCTTCCAACCTTGCTTGATGATATACTTAATGTGAGAATACTTATTTTTAATGCTTAGGGCTCGAAAAGGAAATCAAAGTCCTATGCAAATGCTTAAGGGGTAACTTCTTCCTTGAAGAATTCATCTGTAAATAAGCACAGAGGGAAGTAGAGGCACACAGTTGTGAAGTGCTTTGCCCTAAGTCACACAACAGGTTATTGGCAAAGCCTGAAAAACAATCTAAATCTCCTGACTCTCCCCTCATTCAGGTATATTGCGTCATGAGTTTTCCCAAACAACATCAAAATCCAGTAGCTCACTTGGAGAATAAAAAGCAGGTTCATGCATATATAAAGTTTATTAGAATCAGATCCTTATATAATAAGGTCTTCAAGACTGATGAGATTTTTTTTCAGAATTATAACATGAAAATGTATATTGTAATTATAATTTTTAAAATGTAGTTACTGAAATTAGCATTCAATTTCATTAAATGCAGCTAAAAAGTAATATTCTATTTTATCAGTTTGGAAAGGTGTATCTACCCTCAAAATATTTGCATTTTGAAATGCAAAACAAAATGAATTAACAGACTCAGTTTCACTATCTGAACAGGAAAGTGAAAACAGCATTCTGACATTTATGTTAAGAACCAACACAGATCCTGATGCTTTGATATTTCAGTTCTTTAAAGCTCTGACTGGCTTGATATGGCTTCCTGTGGCCATGCAGAAATGACCATAAGTGATGGAAACTGAAGTAAAAGCTATCATCAATATTCACTTTCCAGTCCTGTCCTTTCTCCATGAAACAAGACTTTTTTCACTTTGCTTCATTCATTAAATTTATTTTTCTCTATCTGCATGTGTGTATGTGACTACACGTATATGTATGTATGCATGCATGTACCTATGCATATATTCAAGATACTTACTGTGATTTTTACCACTCACTGCACAGTGGCTCCACTTACTTAATCCCCCAGCCAAAAAGGCAGGGGCATAGTTAATGCCAAACTTGCTCCAGACCTTGCTACTGAAAGTGCCAGAGCATATATCAGAATGGCCTCCTCAAACAATACTAATAGCTCTTTTTCATGCTCACTCTTTATTGGCCTCGACAGACAGCAAGAGACAGACACTCTTTTCTATTCTTAGGTTCTTAGAATTTATAACATGCTACATCTGCCACATTTCTGTTGGGTTACATGGGTTCTGCTATTCAATTATCCATTTTATTTTTATTTTTAGTACAAGGACCATTGTTGAAATAACTTGTTGGACAGCCTGTTCTTAAAAGGCAAAACCCACAACATGATCAGATGAGAAAGTGTTCTGACTTAAATCCTCTCTTAGAAAAAAAATTATGTTACCCCAGTTCTCCCCACTTCTCAAAAATAACCTAAAACGGTATACTGAATCTCACCACAGAATGAGGAACACCTGATTGTTTAACAAATGCCCTACAAATGATGCATTTTAAGAGCCTGTTTTAACCGGGGTTCTTAACTAACAGAACACCAGGTTCTGTTTTCATTTACACCACAACTGAGGTGTAAACCAAGGCAGTAGGAGCTCTCACAGAGACCCCCAACTCCCCCTTCAAATTAAAGGAGTATATTTCATTACAAAAATCTCTGTGTATAATAGATTTCTTGCATTCTCATTTTTTTATTTTGTATTGCATGCTTAATTTTTATTTTCTAACTACAACTCCAATACAACTCCATTCAACAGAAAAATGTTAACTTGCTCCCAGTTCAATTTTCTGCTTTACCTCTTGCAGTTTAAATGTATAAAAGCTACTGGCCAATTTAGATTTTTTTTTCTTCCTCTATTTATTTTTCATTGTAAAATTCTTCTTTATGCAATAGCAAAGTTAATTGCTAAACTTTGTTACAGAACCCTTTGTTCTTGCTGAAGTCACTTTGCTTGTCTCTCCTACTGTAAGGACACCAAATCCTAAAAGCTGGCAAGAATGCATATGTTTATTTCACCATTGCTCTGCAATTACTGAATGCCACTTAATTATAGCAACAGATGCTCGAGTGTAGGAACCAGAAAAATCAAACGCCTCATTTCCAGGTTATTTTTTTCCATTGCTTCTGCCAACAGCAGATGTGTGAGCCCCTTGTGCTCTGGCGTAAATACTTATCAAATCCTAACAGGTCACCTATGTCACAAACAACATTTCAGATGCAACTGTTTCACCTGATAATAGGCTCTGAAAATAAAACTGTGAGCTGTAAATACAATGTATTCGGAATGAAATGCCATAATGTGAAATTGCTTTTTCTCCAGCTACAACAGAAGTCCTTGACAGTTTTTGGCAGTGATAAATCACCCTCCCATTAATTGTCTCCTCTCTCATTGTGAGGTGAGCTGCTAAAAGGGGCAGTCAACAAAAATGACTTAAAGGACAAATTTTGGCAAAAAGACAATGAAGAAATCTGTCATTGCTAAGCCTCCAGTAAACTGTCATGAAACAATCAAAATATATGTAGCTGAAGTGTTTATGTCTTTGTTAGAAAGGTTATAGGATGACAAGTTTATAGTTAAAACAGGAAGCTTCGAGGGACCAAGCTTGCAGGCCCTCGAGTCACCATTTCTCCAAGTGTGTTCTTTAAAATGGTATGCAAATCCTATTAGGGCTTCAGTTTGCTCTGTGTTTGATAGTCTTAACGACCCTATTTTCTGACTTTTCTCCCCCCTCACCCCAGACAACAGAAAGTCCCAGTGAAGGCATGGCACTGGCTATAGCAATTCTTGCCCCCAGTCTGAAGATCCTACCTTTCAGTGATTTAAGCCAGCGAAAAAGACACTTAGCACCGCACAGACTCTGACCTTTCCTTGTAACCCCTCCAGCTCCTGGAGTGCTAATCTGAGCAAGACCCTCTGTCTCCCTGAGAGGTTTCCCCGCGCCTGGAAGCAGCCTTTGCTCCCCGCGGAGCAGGCGGCAGTGCCAGCACCCACGCAGGGACCCGCGGCCGAGGCGTGCGAAGCGGTGTCTGCTACCTTCTCCCCACGAATGGCACTCCCCATGACTCACGTCACCTCGCCTGGCTCCCATCTGCAAACAACTCTTCCCCGCTGCAACTCTTCTACTGACAGAACAAACCAGAAGCTCTTGCCTCAGGATTTTGCTCTGGAGGAGAAAGAGTTCAAAATTTGGCACTAATTTAACTTTTTTTTCTTATTTTTTTTTTTTTTTTAGGGCTGCTAATATGTGAAATGCAGGGAGATGGCTACCAGTCTTTCCTGCCCTCAGACTGCCTCCACCTCCAGGGCATTCAAACAGCAGATGGTATGTTTAAAGACCACAGGTTATCCCTTCATGTAGGAGGGGTAGGGGATGCTTGTCAGATCCACACCTCCAGAAAGGGCAACATTTCTCCTTTTAGAAACAACACGGTGCTGTCACTTTATAATTAAGGTTGTTGTTTTTTTTATTATTTCATTTGATGAACTGGGAAAAGAAAGTATTCTGAGAACTAAAAAAAAAAAAAAATAGGAAGAAGAAATTTCTGTTTACCTGTCAGCAGATGGTTGGAAATTTACCATAAGCAAGGTTAGAAAATGATTTGTTACTAATATGCCTGTCAAGGGCAACGTCTGGAGTTTGGTTTTATATTTATGTTTGTAAGAAAATTACAATATAAATATAAATGAGTTGCATCAGGTATTTAAACTAGACTGGACAGGGCACTAGAAAATATATGTCGGGAACATTTCCCGCACCAGCAGGAAGATGAACTAGGTGACCTAGCATGTCTTTTCCACCACAGACTCCTACCACTTCTGTATTAACCGAGGATGATTGATACCAAATATCCCTTTATGCTACTACCCCTTTTCATTTTGCTGCATATTTGTGTGCTTCTGGGGGAGTTGATATTTTAGGAGAGCGGCAATGGGGAAGTACTGAAGGGGATTCTTCATCCCGATGGCTGAGAACTGAGGAAGGTCACACAATAGCTTGTGTAGCCATAGCAGCTTTGTTGTCATGGCATGAGAATCCTACTCCAGTTCTTCCACTTTTACAAAGGAGCAGTCATCTAACATTGTGAGGTGTTTAATGTAAAGCCTGCTTTTTTGACATGGTTATCACAAGCTATTTTGTGTCCGGACATTTACACAGACCTTGTGTTATCCGTGATTTATCCCCAACCCATGTTCCTCAATTGGGCTTAAACATGGTTATAGTTGTAGTAAATCATATGTTGAAACACACAGCTAGAAGGAAGGAACCATATAGTTATCACTAGCATTGGAACATTAAACAATAATACTCCACTGAGCACCAGCACCATCAACAAGTTTCCATCAGCCTGGTCCTGGAGTCCTAACACAGGTATGTCCCCTTTTCCCTCATCTCCATCTTCCACTTGGAACTCTTTCAGCAGTCACTTAGAGACCACATTATAGGATCTCCGCAGTCTGAGAATTATAACCAGCTCAAATTTAAAAAACAAACCAACCAACCTAAAAAACCCCAAGCCTTAACATTCATTTTGGAAGAATACTCTGAATTTTGCCAGGAAATTACACAGCTTGTCTTCCAAACTGAAAAAAACATGGTAACATGGTGACAAAGTCTATTTGAACATTATATTAAAAACTAGGAATAATCCAAAAACAGGTGGAAGGCATTTCAAGAGACAAGAACTGTCTTCTGAAAGAAAATGTAGACTAATCGGGAGAAAACTGAGAAATTTCAGAGAATCCAAGGTATGCTCTAATCGTGTGTGACTTAAATTTTGATAAATGTACTCTGTGTACATAAAACATCTCTTGAATGACAGAGAAGCAGAAGAAATAAAGTGATTGAAGTTTTTTGTTTCCTTTTTTTTTTTTTTTTTTTTTTTTGGTGATGAGCCAGTTTGAGAGCTTACTGTGAGCATATGGAGATAGCATATTTGCAAGTCCATCTCTGGAGGATTGCAAAAGGCCCTTAGCTTGTGAAAAACAGCAATGTTATTTTTTTTAACGTTCCCTATATTTAGAGATTAAATCGCTCACTGCACAAACCCATTTGGAACAGGCGAGAAGGTGAAAAGGATAATCAGTACAGTCACTGGTCCGTGTTTCCTAAACGCTTTTGAAAACATTACTGTGTGCAGGCATAAAATTAGCGGCAGGACCTTAAAAAGGCTGGCATTTAGCATGACTTTTTGGAAAGTGACACCCTCATTTTTTTCTTGTAGGATATCATTAAATTTCAATCGCCCTATGGCAGTGCCTTTCCATTAATAACCAATTCACTGTGTCACTTTGGCTCTCCTTTGAAATAATGAGCCTTTGCTTCGCTTTAATAAATTTAAACATATTCTCAAGGCCAGGGAAGATAGGAAACCGCAGATGGGCTGAGAAAAACACGATTCATAAATCCTTAACTGCCTGAGATCGTTGAGAGCAAAACAAAGTAACACTCGTAAAATATTAAACAATCCCAGCTGTATGAGTGAAGCTTCATTAACAAAAATGGACTATTTACTGCCTTCAACAGAGCCTGTGGGTGGAAAGATTCAGAGAAATCTTCTTTAGAAAAACACTGTCATCCTCATTTTGATTCTTTAAGCAACTGATGGTATGGTAGATGCTTATTTTGCATGGCCATATGCAGAAACATTTTAGCAGAAAATTAATGATACTCTGATTACATTAAATACCACAAATCATGCTTCATCATATAAGCAGGGGTGAAAGAAAACAGAGAAATTTAGCAGATATTTTATCCTTGAAGAATTCACATGCCAATATAAGTAAAACATGACAAACTTTATTTAAATCATAAGGGACTTCTCTAGCACTCTGAAGTAAACACAGCAGTATGAATAACAGCAGAGAAATCAAGCAATGCCATTGCTTCCGTTGAGAAGATTTGGCAATTTATTCTGTGGTGTTATACTTCTGGCTTTAACCTTTATTAACATGCAGCTGATTTTTTTATATACCTATTTGGTACAAAAGGAGAAAAGCCTTTTTTTTCAGGCTTTCATGTCTACCATTTATTTAAATTCGACCAGAGTTCTGCTCAGGTAAGGAAGGCAGGCTCTGACTTTGGTTTTAAGTACACAAAGCCAGACACTTAGATACATGAAGTTGATTTTGTGCTGCCCAAATATCATACACAAACTCCCATTAAATTAAAGGAAGAA
The DNA here is from genome assembly GCF_022539315.1 of Serinus canaria. Taxonomy (NCBI): domain Eukaryota; kingdom Metazoa; phylum Chordata; class Aves; order Passeriformes; family Fringillidae; genus Serinus; species Serinus canaria. The sequence continues at coordinate 63,774,387 of NC_066313.1, forward strand.
GTTGTGAAGTAAGCTCTTGCCTGTCAGGTCTGGCTCTCACCCCATCAGTTCTTTGCTCTACCTCCGTGTCAGTCCTGCCACCTCTCCTTCCTCACCTCCTTTGAGGCACTGGGGACCTTCTTCCCAGTAGCACAAGCTACAGCTTCTACATGTATGCCCAAGAATAGCAGCCTAGAGCTTCCTAAATCCCATTTCAAGCTTTGTTGAAACTGAAATTAAAGCTAACAAGGTTTATTTATCAATACAAATTTGGAAGATCAGGAAAACAGCCATAAGGATTGCACGGAATTTTTGAAGTGTCTACAGCAAGAATAACCTTTCATGGTATCATGGAGGGTTTTTTCTAAGCCAAGAATTGCATACAAGTTTAAAGAAGAATAGAGATCAGTGTCAGTTTACTAAATGCTAAGAACCTGGAAGCTCTATCTCTAAAGACAAGCTGACAATTGAGTGGACAGAATGTCAATACTTCAAACATTTCAAGGGTAAAAATATTGCTTTTTACAATCTGTGTCATATTTAATGCAAGGAAAGAATTTAGATTTTTGTTTCTTTTGCTGGCTGACAGCTTTTTTTTTCTTTTTATCCCAGCGAAGAGCATAATTAGCGTATTTAACACAAATACATGGTGTATTTTTTTCCCCAATGAACAATAAGTTCAGCCTAAATGCAAATATGAACATAATAATTTTTATATTTTAGTTTATAAACACTTAAAAAAAAATAAACCACCAACATTCAGTTTATTTTTTTCAAGATGTTTCTCTTATCTGTGAGAACCATTATCCTTTCTTAACACTCGAGAGGGCATTTTGACCCCTGCAGAGCCATTTCTCTTTCCTGTTTGAAAGCCTAGGAATGCACTTAGCCCTCCTGGCTCCCACTACCTTCAGTGGAAACCCTGAGTACTGCTCAGGAGTTATCACCCTATAATCATTAGAGCAGTCATTTCTGTGCTTAGCAGACCTTCACTGTAGCCGATTTGTATAATCAGGGTTAATCTGTTCTGATTGCAAACATCCATACCGTAAAGTTTGAATGAATTCACACCGATGCTCACTCAGCACAGGATGCCATCAGCACTTCCACAGAAATACGCTGTGGGATTTTTGTTTGCTTTTAGGGGTGACTTGATCCAGGGTAAGTAAAGTTGCTGTCCCATTCCTCCTTTTGAATTTGGGAAGAACTTGACTTGTTGTACCATCTGTGAGAAGGGATGGGGCAGAAAAAGCAGTGGCCAAGCACTGCAGCGCAAGCAGCAGCAGTGAGCTGATAGCTCTAACAGCGAGGTTACCTGGCTGCATGAAAGCAGCAATTAGGCTCTCCACAATAACAACCTCAGACAGGCTCAGAAAACAAAACTCTATTTGCCCCAAAGATTTTAAGTGTTGGTAGTTGAAGGGCTTTAGGTGATATGTTGTCTAATCCAATCCAGCAGAGAAAGCATTTATTCTTTTCTCTACACACCAGGATTTGCTACTATTAGTTTTTGGCTTCTGCTTTCAGAAAATAAAAAAATTTTAAAACCTAACCCTATTGTAACACTTAGGAATAGTGTAAACCTCCCAAATTTCACAGTCACTTGCAATTTAAAGAGTAAATGTAAGACAGTCAGAAATTAATTTTTCTTTCATTTAATGAAATAAGTGAAAGTTTCCCTTTAAGCATATAGGAAAAAATTAAATCTATGAATATAATTTTATAACGCCCCATTCCTGCTGCAGGGCTTTTTTTTTTCTGGTATTGTAGAATTACTACAGACTGAATGCTTCCCAATTTAGTCTTGCAAACTAATACATAGAATGGCAGGTAATGTTTCCAGAGATTTTTCCTACTGATGTGCTAGTGGTGCAGGTGCCTTTTTCCAAAGGATACTTTGGTGTCAGTCCTATCCATGTAAGATTCCCCTACCGAGAGTGTCTATCAGAACAACTTACTGGGTTTTTTCTGATGCAGATACTCATCTACTCATTACTAAACTGAACTTACTAAGTTAATTCTCAAAAACAGCTGAAGAGCCAAAGGTTAATGACTTTTGGCCACTATCAGTTTGCAGTAGGTTTGGACTGGCCACCTAGAAGTGAAAAAAAAACACCAAAAACAAGTCCTCTATGCTCCATTACCAGTGCTTTGAACCATCCAGTCACATGGATTTTGATGTTTTGAGAGGGTGAAAAGAATGCAGATTGGCATGAGAATACCACATTAATTCAGCAGTTAAATGGTTCTTTGAGAAGATTCACTGACAGAAAAAAGCAAAGCTGTCTTTCTAAGCCCTCATCCTCTTTGGACCTATACACATTTTCTGTGAAAAGTTGATTCTTTTCCTTCTTCCCTTTTTTTTTTTTTTCAAACAGCCTTTTATCATCTAACATGTGAAACAATTGTAATGTGAGGCATGTGAGCAGAGAGCCTTTGCCACTGGGCCCTCATAAATCTTGCCAGTTCCCAGTGAACAACACCAAATATTTGCAGCTGAGGAACATTTGGTCTGGCTTAAATTAACATATCTCAGCAGTCAGAAGTCATTAAGCTTTGCCAGTGATTTGAAACCATTTTTCCATTTCAAAAGCGACAGTGGCTGTTACTTATTTTTCTGGATGAAGAAGGTGGTAAGGAACAAAAGCAATGAAATGAAAATGGGAGATACTAATGAAAAAAAAATGATAAAAGGGCTTTGAACTGCCTTTGGTAAATTTGTTATTAAGACTCCTTTTAAATAGCAGAGCACTTACATATAAGATCAAATAATAATTCAAGATGATACACATTAATTTCAGTGGCAAATTATGTGATTTAAAGGCTGTGAAAGTGTATACTTATTTTCTTCCTTAATCCCTTGTGAATATAGGCACTATCATTTTTAAAAGCTGATGAAAGCTTTAAATGAAAAACAATAATCCAACCTTTTTCAATTAAAGGCTGAAAGTGGATTAAGTACTGGAGCAAAAAAATGTGCTGTTGTGCTTTTCAAAGATCACTTCTGATACAGTCTGTTCAGATGCAGAGGGCTGGAAAAACACCTCAGATCTGAAAATACCAAAATTATTACAAGCAGACAGAAAAATTATTGGTTTTAATGCAGGTAAAACTGGGAGTTCAAATCTTCCAGACTTGTTATTTCTACATTATTTACATGACACATAACTCCTGTTCAGTTGGTAAATAAGTCATCATCTGAAAGATGATTCATGAGAGCCACCCAAGGCCTGACTTGTCAGAAAAAAAAACCCCAAACACTTCCCCACATTTATGCTTGCTAGTCTAAAATTATACAACTCTGTCAGGAATCATGTCAAAAATGTTTCATTACAAACTCTGAAAGGTGTTTGCCAATTCATTACAAAATAAATATTGCAAGAGATTTTGATATGTACACTGATTTAGATATGTACACTGATTGCCATGCAGTTATGATTTTGGACTTATATGTGAACAGCTAAACTGAATGTACTTATTTAAATTAGTGGTAATTATAATTTTTTAGCCTCTAATTAGTTTTATTGATAAAGTTTTAATAGACTTGAATGTTTAAAACCCACGTTACTTTGAGAAGATATTGACTTACACTCAAAAGCATTCAAGTTTATGAAGCACTACTAAAGACAATCCTTCCAGTAGAGAGCTTTCTGAGATTTTCAAACTTTTTTAACTCTCTGCACCTTTAGTAAAATCAGTTCTGTGCAAAAAATAGATATTCTATTAACCAAATCTGAAAGACAAAGAGTTCTAAAAAGAAGACATTTACTGCTAACTAGGTATGCAAGGTTGCCAGGATAGCTATATAACCAACTAATTTTCTAGGTGGCCTTTTCTTTAGGGGATTTTGTTTTAAAAATAACAAGTAATGGTAACAAAAAAGTCTTCTACAAAAAGCTTTTGAAAATAGAAATGGTCTGCATTATCAATGCTATGTAAAAGGAATTCTATGATTCCCATACTTGAATAGAGAGTAAATCATGGCATACAAATACCCAAATATGAGAAATAAGACCAGAGTGTTTGGGAATATGAAAATACTAGAGTAAATCTATTCTCAGATAGGTGTTTATATTTTTCTTCTCCCACAAGAACACAATAAAATGAAGCAAGCATGTCATTATTCACTACTTCTCTTCAGGTCATGTTATAGCTGAAAAATAGCAGAGGAAAATCCTTGACATGTTTACTTCCATTAATTACTGATAACATTTCCTTACCATTTTACAGGATAGGGCAGTTGAGGCTGGAAGAAGCCTCTGAAGACCACCTAGCCCAGCCCCAACTCATGACTGTCCAGCTGGCTTTTAAGTAGATCCTTCGAGAGACTCCACTGCCTCTCCTCAACACCCTCAAGGCTTATAAGTTTTCTCTTACATTCCAATGTGATTTCCTCTATTTCAGTTTCTGTCCATGTCCTCCTGGCCTTTCACTGTTCTTTTTCCTGAGCCATTCCACTATCCTCTGACTACGGTCTAATCCATTTGACAATAAACCATGTCATCTTGCACTGAAGAAACAGAACAGGTCTGCAAAGCTCCCTCACATCACATGAGGCTCCCCAGAGGTCTATTTTTGCAGTCACAAGTCACAAAACATTTTTCAAAACAAACAGCCTAATTTCATGGGGAAACCCAAAGAAATCGGTTGAAAAGATTGGGTTTGAAGGCATACACCAGCTTGTGGAAGTCTGTTTTGTGTTCTACCCACTTTCTGTGTAACCCTGCATGCTTAGACTGAACTAAAGTGATACAGATGCTGCTTCAACACTAGTTTTCAAGGTGGAGAGTCTGAAGGAGCACCACATCACATCCTTACATCAAGGTAAGGAAGAGAATGATGGAAGCATGCAGCCAATCCAGATATCAAGTAATCACATGCATAGATATTTAGCCAAAATATGGCTGCTTTCCAAGATGTGCTTTTCCAAGATCTCCAAACCTGTCATCATAAGTCTTTGGTGAGACAGAGATGCTGTGTGGGTGGTGACCATCTTCTTCTAAATTTAATCCTACTTTTCAACAACTATTTACTGCAGAACTCCTTTCTTTTAATCTCTTTTTCCCTAGCAGAATAAAAAAAAAAATTGGACAGAAATTAAAGGCAAACCAAGGCTACTCTGTTCTGGATTGAGGAAATGTGTAATCAATGAGAATAGAATCAGTCCCACTACTCACTAGAGAGTATTTCTCAAGCAGGATAGTACCATCTGGTTAGGTATGGGCTACAAACTGCTTGTAGTAGTCAGGTGTTGTCATGCAAAGGGCTCTCTAATTGCGGAAGAAGATGAGCATTTTTCCTCTCCCATGTCATACGGTGAGGTCAGGCTTTCAGGATGTTCACTTTCCTTTCACAGCTTACTGAGCAACAACATTCTGGATGCTGCATTACATACAAAACCCATGCATGTTTGAGACAATGCATGTAGTGTGTGATTAGATTGGGGTTACTTAACTACATTTCTTTAACTTCAAATACATCTAAACACTGTTATATAAGTGCACAACACAGAGCCTCCTTCAGCAAGACTCAGACATATTTCTGGAGCTGAAATAAATATCAAGCCCAGAAGATACTCCTTGAGCTCTGTAGCTACAAGAAGTATTTCATGTGATTTATTATAGCATAAGGATATATGTAATGATGAAAATAAGTTGAGAAGTAGAGGATATGACTTCTTTTATCCCTTTGGAGACATCATAGCTATAACTTATGGGAGGACCAGTCTGGAGTGAATTGTGTGACTCTGTTATCAGCTATGGGGTAAATAAAATAATACTCTATTTAATAGACCTGACAACAGCTATTGAATTTACATCATGAGATAAAGGGTACTTCTTTTAAAATGAGCTCACCAAAGCTGAAACTGGGATTAGTTAATAACTAAGATGTTCAAGTTTGGAAGAGTATATATGGAATTCATATTATTTCTAGTTCTCATTTTATATTTAGTGTTGTGTAGAGGGCTTTGAGCATTTTATTCAGGGAAATCAACAATACTGTTGAATTGCAGGTTTGGGTTTTTTCTTTATTCTCCTTCTCAAAAAGAAAATGAGAACAGAGAGAGAGATACTGAATGACAGCAATGGTATATCAGTCCTTTAAAAATTGATATTAGCTAAACAATAGACAAAATCACCAACTGAACTTTAACTTCTGCAGTATCATTGGAATTAAGCCATTTTAGACAGATGTTCATGGGTACAGATAATGGTTACAGAGTTCAGATGTCTAAAATGAATGTTATTCTGAAAGGAAGTAAAGCACTGCTCAATAGTATCTCAATTCAAGTAAAGATTACAGTTTAAAAATTCCTTATGGAAGTACACAAGCAAATGACCCACTTCAACAGTTCCCCTCATGTTCTTGGATGTCAGTTATTTATAAAAGTTCCTTTGCCATTCAAACAATTTTGTGTCAACAGGAAATGAGTTAGACAATCTTTAATAAACACATTAAGAAGTGCTCTAGAGATAGTTGTCCAATTATGGAGAGCAACTCATTGAACCAGAAAAAGAAAATGCTAGAATGTAGGTTTGGGGAAAAAGGTCTTGGAAATCAGGTATGAATATATCTGTTTTCATCTGTCCTGGCAATATAGTAGCTATCTATATTTTTCAACTGGCATTTAATGTCTATAGTCATTATTATATTTATGGATCCTTATTTGTATTATTAAATGAGTTTAGTATTAACATTAATCAAGGTTTCATTTTGCTGTGATGAGAAGGGAGTACAGATTTAAAGAAAATTATAGGAAGTGCAGAGAAAACCATTCACAAAACTATTCTTCCACTTGTGTTAGCCTCAACTGCAGCTGAAATTATAGCATATATCCGAGGTGCATGATAGAAAATACTTTCTCTTCTATGTACACTATAGTGAGCAGAAAAGTACATGATGGAAGTAGATGCTATTAAATAGACCTGCAATTTTTCTTTGAAATTCTGTTTTCATAATTCTGCTTTCAGGGGGAAAAAAAAAAAAAGCTGGAATCAAACCCAGCACTCCCTGTTCTACAGTTCCACTAATAAGTCATTCTCCTACATTTCTAACAACTTCATTAGAATGGCTGCATTTCTTTCACAAGTATGAGCTAGAAACTAAGTGGAAAAGAAAAAAAAAAACATACCCCGCATAAAGGCAACTAAGAAGCTGTTCATGTGTTATGTAAAAAACATTTACAGAAAGAATTCCTAAAATAATTATTCGTGACTTCAGACTTCTCTCTCAGATAGATTAAACAGGTCATTTAACCATTCCTTCACAATGCCTGACCAAGCTTACTACAAAATACAGAATTTTCTACTATTCACTACTCTGGTATTTTAGTATTTTTAAGATTAAGAAAAAAAATTGGTACAGGTTTCTTTTAGCTGAAAATAGAAGTATTATTTTAATATATCAGAGAAGCCATCTAATTTTGGTATGGAAATTTTTCAAACTTAAGTCAACAGCCGAAGAACTTGATTGAGGATGTATTGAACTGTGCTTAATGTTAAGTCAGGTAGTCCCTATGTCTCATATTTCTAAATTACAAATGCTGTAATATAATATCAACAGTTAATTTCATAATTCAAACCTTATTTTTTAAAAGCGACTTCATGGACAGTATTTACATTATTTCTCTACCTGTATATTGTAAGTGAAAAAAGGTATTTTTATTAGGCACTTTTTATTGGGTACTTTTTATTAATCTTATATATTTTAATGGGCCCACACACATATATACACACTCTTACACACACATACACACTCACACATACAAAAAGGTTGGCCAGGAAATTAGACATCTTATCTGTGAGCTTGCTAAATAAGGACCAATAACCTAGGTCTGCAGTAGTCTGTGTGATAACTGTCTTACAAAATGAAATTTTGACTTTTTCACAGCTTAGCTACAAGTAGACACTATCAGTAAAACTGCATTTCTGTGCAATATGATGGGAAGTAAAAGATTTCAACATCTGACAGGAGAAAATGAACAACTGATAAACAATCTTAGAAATGTTCTCTCACTGCAAGGCATGCTTTTGATGATGATTTACATTTTTATTATTGTTGACTTTCAGGATGGGGCTGATGGTTGGCTAAACATACAATAACTGAAAAAACAAACCACATAAAATGCAAGCCAAATCAAAAGAAAAACATGACTGGCATCATCTGCTTTAAAAGCTTTTGTTAATTTTTCTCTTCATTTAAGTATTCAGTAAATGTAACAGGATCTCAGCACATTGAGAAAAATAGCAAAACAAACTCCAAAAACATCGCTTTCTGATTCCAACATGGTAAATATTCCTATTCCTCTTCCACTTTTCTCCTCCCACTCAAGAACTAAATTCTAATTCAAAGCAGAATGAACTAACACTTAACACTCCTGTAGAGTCAACATTTGATGTTGCCCACCAACCTGGGACTGTAGCGGTGGGGGAAAAACCTGTACAACTTAGGAAAGATGACCATGCTGAAATATCAATGAATATAAAGAAATCCTGCAACTGAAAAATGTCTAACTGTAAACTCCTAATTTATTTTTTGTTTCTGCACTGAAGGATAAGGAAAGAAACAAAATTTTTTGTTAATTCAGTTAATGTGTTCAGTTGACTAAATAAATTGGAAAAAACAAATGCATAAACAATTATTTGATTTTGTTTTGCTGTTTTGAAGACAATTCTTGCATGGTTTGATAGTTTCTTTACAATCAATTTTTCATTTAAACTAATTAAGATAGTTATCATTTTTTAAGCAGTGCTTTGAAAATGAATTCTTTTAATATTTAAAAATAGTCAAAATCATTTTAGGTTAACCCAATGTTAATTTGACTAAATCCTCATTCCCTCTGTAAATTCCAATTAAAATTTTACGTAATTCTTTCCTACCTGTTACTACTTAGTGCACAAATTAAACTGCAAATTTTATTAGCCAACCAGCTTTATCTTTTAAATTGAATCAAGTAAATTTAATAAAACTGGTTACAAATGAAAGCACCCTCATCTTCGTTTGTTAAGATTTTAATTATAAAAACTTAATGCTAAATAATCCAAAAGAAAAAAGAGAAACAAAAAACCTCCAAACCCCCCAAAAGCTGTATGAGAATTCTGTGATGTTGTAATTACTCTGGAAATGCATAGGACAAACCCAAAAGTGCGTTTATTTCTTTAGATAGCTGCAATTAAATACTGCTCATCATACTTTTGCATTTCACCTGTGAATTTCATTCTTAGTCACTCCCATTTATGCTCATTAAATATATGGGATGAAGTTGTATCTACTTATTTACAATGCTACATCATGCCAATCAGTGCTCAGAAGCACTGACACACAATTCGGCTCCCGGAAGCAAGGACAGTGCTATTGGGGTTTATCCTACAAACTATGGGATGACAGTCTAATGTAGACTTGTACCACAATTCTGTGGGAAAGGGAAAAATGGAGTAATGAAAGTGGAAAGAAAACAATGAGGCAGTCCTATACAACTAGGACACTCTAGATTATAGCTTTCCAATAATTTTGAGATGTACGGATTTTAGAGGTCAGTGAGACAATATTTCTTATTTTTATGTCCATTAGATAAAGTAGAATGCAATTTATTGATCTTTGCAAATAAGTTCTAACCCAATTATTGTTTAAAACTAATACTGAATTCAAGCAAAAGAATTATCTCTATTCACTGTTTTTTCAGAGTAAGTTATTAATATGTTACCTTGAATCTTTCACCTCAAAAGTTACAATAGTTAAAGTAAAACACTGCGTCTAAGAGAACAACAGGAAAGCATTCTGTGCTATATTTCTAATGAAAAAAAACCAGAACAAAAGTTCAGAACTGATTTCTCTTTAAAAACAGGTAACCAAGGAACTCATTTATTTCAGTTTCTCTGCCAACGTTCGTTTATTTTTAATACACCCCCTCCCAGCCAACAGCTGAAACTGAAAATCCAACTGACAATTTGCAGAAATGCATCAACTGCAGCCTGGGGATAAAAACAGGCTAAGGACTACCAGAGATAAAGTAGGAAAACACAAATTCCACTTCTGAGCTTCAAGGCCAGGCTGGACAGGGTACTGAGCAATGTGGTCTAGGAAAGGTATCCCAGGCCATGGCAGGAGAGCTGGAATGAGGTATCTTTAAGGACCCTTCTAACCCAAGCCATTCTGTAAGTCTGTGATTCTATTATTCTATTTTTAGTGGAAGTTTGGGTGGAAAAGCTATTGACTGGTTTCAGCAACTGTTTTCTAATGAGTAATAATTGTGTAGAAGAGAAAATCTGCAGTGCTAATGTGCAAGTATAATGAGGTAGGACTCTTAAGGTGAAATGAATGAACAAGCCCCAGCCAAACGTTTTGTAATAAATCCACTGAAAGTCTGGAAAATGTGCAACAGCACATGGTTAGAAAACTTAAATTTGAAATTAATCAAATTACTTGAAATCAAAAGTTGTATAAAGAAAAGCAGTCCACAGATTTGCAATATGGGTCTTAAATATTTTTGACACTAAATGAAAGCAAGCAAGGTCAGGACTGCAAGGTAAAGGTAACAGGATCATAGATACTATTTTGCTGCAAATAAAATGTTCTGTTAATAAAGTCAAGGCTCGATATCCTTCCCTGAAACAAGTATTATTCCCTTGTGTTTGGATGTCGCAACGCTAAACAAAAGGGCTGCAATTTGATCTCTGACCATGCTGGGAAGATTTTCTTGTGCCCACATTATTTAGTGCTAGTACTTTCTAGAGCAGATGTGTTGTGGAGGGAGCTAATTGTAGCAGTCAAAACAGCCAGGCTAAAAGCTAACAATTAAGCAGTCTGGACAATCAAGGATTCAGTGCTTAAGCTCACTCCCTAGATCTCTTTTATTTAGCAGAATTTATGGCCTGTTACATGGAGGCTTTGCTATGTAACAAAGGAGAGACGTGCCTTGAAAATGCAGCTAAAAAGTCATTGAAGTTGTATTTTTATGAGTTCACACAATGGAAAATGGACATGCTTTCACTCCCACAAATCAGACTGCTGCAAACTGAACATATGTAGCTATTTTGTTTGAACTGAGAAAATTGCACACAGATGAAAACGTAAGTTTTCACTCAGAAAAAGTCTGTATTTTAGTACATCTTTGTTCAACAAAGATTTAAATCTCCTTTTTTATTAATCACAGATAAAAAGGTGCCAGATGCAGATCCTCATGTCAGAAAAACTAGAAGACAGACACTATAGACACAGGGGAGGAAACACTGCATAAATCTAAGTTCACTATTCATACAGGGCTAAACTTACAGTGCAGAACTAAGTATTTTCCTAAAAATTCTTAGCATAGAAGAGGTATGTGGGCAGCTGGCTATAACCAGAACTACATCTAAGATAAACTCTTGAAACAAGCCTTTGCTATACAAGGGTTTTTAAAAAATTCCTCCATTTCAACAGCACTAAATCTTTGCTCATGCTATAAGTCATTGGTTGCAGGAAGTTTGACTCTTGCTTGTTGAGAAAAAAAGTAAGTACAGTGGCCAGCAGAATTTCTTATTTCATATATGTGTCCTTAACCTGACCCAAAATGTGACTGGGTAGATTTCATACATGCCCACTTCCATAGGTATCTCCTACTAAGATGATCAATAATATACACCCTTCTATCACAAGGCATAACCTGTGAACTCCTGCAGTGCATCCAGAACTTTCTGTGCTCAGAGATGTCCAATACCCAATAATTTAGTAGTCATTTTCTAACTGTTGCACTGGTTAGAAATATGCTCAGTTGAAAGAAATGTGGGAAAAAGGATAGTCCACATTATTTGCAAAATTATGTATAATACAGCACTCATTTTCTAGGAAGGAAGGAAGGAAGGAAGGAAGGAAGGAAGGAAGGAAGGAAGGAAGGAAGGAAGGAAGGAAGGAAGAAGGAAGGAAGGAAAGAAAGAAAGAAAGAAAGAAAGAAAGAAAGAAAGAAGAGAAAGAAAGAAAGAAAGAAAGAAAGAAAGAAAGAAAGAAAGAAGGAAAGAAAGAAGGAAAGAAAGAAGAAGGAAAGAAGGAAAGAAAGAAAGGATTTGAAATATAATGCAGCTTTGGCAAAATAAATATCTACTTTTCCTAGGTTATGAAGAGCTGAAATGCTGCTCCTACTAGTGCTAATGTTAACAATTGTTTGAAGCATTTTAGCTCTATCTGCAGGGCTCCAGTGGTGAGCCTTTTTTTCAGTGTACAACAAATACACTACATTGCCAATCTCCTTTTGTCTCACTGCCAAGGTCATGGTCAAGAAACAGACTGAGTTTTTCCACTTTGTTAATCTACGGTGTCTGGAGTTTTTCAGGAAATGCAGGAAATTCTAGGTGCCTAGTAAAAAGCAAGTCATTTGTATAACAGTGGGCAACAGTATCAAGTGTTCTGCACCTGTTTTACACTCCAGGACTGTAATTTCTGCAAAGTAAACAGTAGATCTCAGGGTCAGATTACAAATTCTAGTAGGCTGTTTGCTAGATTGCTGCTTTGCTTAACCTTTACACTTTCATTTAGAAAGGAGAAAGTATCATTGTCACACCAAGAGGGCAGTTAAAGAGTTTTAATTAACTGTGGAGGTAATTAGACCTCCCAGTTTAACAATTATCAGACAATTCTTTTCTCCTCCAAGTCCTTTAAAGTTGCCCAGTCCTTTATGACGAATAAAATCCATTTTTCAAATATTCTGCTGAAAAGAAAAATGGATAAAAGACTATACAGAAATAAAAGCTGATTCTACTATAAAATTATCTATTTCCTTCTTTTGATTTAATAACAAGTCAAAATCTATCAGCTTCTCATCCACCATTCCCTGCCAAAGTCCAATTCTAATCCAATTGCTCCTTATATTAACCCACCCTCCCTTCAGTCTCCTGAGCCTCTGCTCTGTTTGGCCCATTGTTTTACTCACACATATGACAAAGGTAAAAAAAACAACCCTCCCCCTCCTTCTTTCCAATAAAGTTGGCTGTTTACAACTGTAGTTTAAACAATTAGTTGAAATCTCTGATCCAGCTCTCCCTCTCCCCCTGTGGAAGACAAGATCTCTCGTCATGAGGGACATTGCTTATCACTTCTGATTCCCAACTTCATTTTTCAAGAAGTAGATACACCTCAGAAAGCAAGTAATAGCAATCTTATTCCCAGAGTCAAGGAAGTAATCCTCAACGTTGACTCTCCTGAACACAACACATCACTATGAATGTAGATACATTAATAAATACATATAGGTCCTTTAAAGAACTAAAATGGGAAGCAATACAGAACTGGGTTCAATGGCTCTTAAGGAAAAAAAAGAAGAGGTTTCTTTTGCTGGCATGAATCATTGCAGCTTCACTTGAGTTAAATGCACAACAGGTGTGGGCTCTGGGATTGTGTCTTGCACCATTCTGCCAAAGCCCAGTTCCCATGCACCCGAATTCCACTGCACAGCCTGGGCTGAACATGGCTCCTGCTATGCTGACGGTTCATTTGCATGCATACAAAACTATGGTTTACTCTTGATGCCCTCCATGGGAAGCTCACCAGTTTTAAGAAAATGATTAAGTAAATTTCTCACTAGTACAGAATTGGATGCGACAGATGAAGACGTGACTTGAACAGGTCACAAAAACACTGACAGAGGGGTGACAGTGACAGATTGGAGAGCTGAACCCCAGGTCTGTACATATAATGTGCGTTTCTTTCCTCAAAAAAATTTCTGTAACATTGAAATGTTACAAAATCACAGAATTTTAAACAAAATCGCTTGCTAGTGATAAACAAATTATCGTGCAATACATTTAAATTGGAAGTTGATAGGATAACCAAAAAAAGGCAGAATTTCAAGAAAAGCAGGAGGAAGCTGTAAAACATAAAGAGCTGAAAGGGCTGAAATGATGACAAGATACAGCCAAGAACATAATTTGGCCAGGAGGAATTTTGGTTGAATTACTGTGTGAAGTAAAAAAAAAAACCACAAGACCAACATCCAAGACCAGCTCAGGGGTCTGAGGTACTGTCATAATCCTCTTGAGATTTGTTCTCATTATTTTAACCCCCCCAAAACCATAGTGCAGTTATAAGCCTTGTGAATTCCAGTGGCCTATCATTTGTTCTACACATAATAAATCCTTATTTGTAATATGCATCATATAATGGAGTAGTAAATATTTCCAATTAGCTTTAGTGTCACAGTCCTCAAAAACTGATGCATTTATGTTAATATAAAAGCATACATGGAACATTTTATCATGCATTAGAGATTTTAATCAGGTAATCTGCACAGCATCTGGAAACCTAAGCAGAGGCAAAGTCTGCTATAACAAAGGCACTGTAACAGTTCACCTTCAGTGAAGAACAATAATGCATTATTAAATTCACTTTCCTGCTCAGTGGTTACACTTAGCTGACCACAGCAAATTTGCTCTCTGCCTGGTCTTCACAAGTTGGCAGAAAAATAGATTCTGTCACATTTAACGGGTTCTGAAAATGACAGGATGCCTCTCTTGGTTTAACTATAAACCATAATCTTTCAGAAGTAAATATAATTACAAATGCCTTTTGTCACGTAGTTCTTAGGAAGGATATTATATGTGGGTTATTAGAGTAGTAGATCTCACTGTGCACTTGAATATCATTAGAAGCCAGAATTGATATTGCACAACAGCAACTTCAAAAAAGAATCGGGTTTCTATTTTTCTTTGATCCTAAATGACATCATAATTCTTAAAAAACAAAGGTACAGGCATCAAATTCCTTGAGTATGGTCAAACAGTTATCAAGAGATATTACTCCTTAAATGAACATCAAAGAAAAACCTATGTTCTCTTTTGTGCAAAATACTGTTTTAATCTTATTCTGCATCTAATTAGAAATTTGGGTTTTTTAACATACATTTGATTGAAAGAAGCTTTAAGAAAACTGCCTTAGACTCAGGATTCGGTGATGAAGAATTATTGATTAGGAATTTAATTAGCAATAGTTAGCTTAGTTACACACGACACAACACAGTCCCTTCAGGTTTCCAAGGAGTTCTATCAGGCTGCAAGCATGATAACAATCTGCTCCATATGATGATATTAACTTTCAGGTAGAGGTCTTCAAACAACACCACTTAAATATTGGTGAAGTGCAATTTAGGTCCCAGTTAAGACATCTTAAAGATTTTTAATTAGGTTTGTGTAGGTAACAAGTTTAGCAATTACAAGACACCTCTTTTTCCCTGTAAGCCCTTTAGTTCAGCATTAGTAAAAGCTCTAAAGTAGAAAGTTAGAAGACTCACTAAAAGGCAAGCTTGGCTTCTAGAATCTCTCTGTGGCTTTTTATCACTTATTTAGATAGAAAAAATAAGATTTAGTTAATCCTCAGAAGGAACTTAGGTTTTACAATGACACTGTACTCAAAACTGACATGAAGCTTAACACAGTCACTGCTCACTGAAGCGGAATTGCCACCTGATGCTAGGTAGTCTGTCCTTAACATTATGTGCCTAAAGTGAAAATTTTGTAAATTGAGAAAAGATGTAAAATGGCATAAAATATTTGGATCTTAATTCCACCCTTGCTGTGAACAGCAGCACCACACTTTGGGCAGGAATACAACTGAAGATTTCCTGGACACTGAATAAATATTTCTGGGAGTCCTGATCACTCTCTAGCAGAGAGATACTATGTTCCTTTTTTAAATGAGGAAACAGAAGTTCAGAGAACCATAGAGGGGATGATCCTTGAAGATCACGGAGTTCCAACCCCCTGCCAAGAGCAGGAACACCTTTCACAAGACCAGGCTGCTCAAAGCCCCATCCAACCTGGTCTTGAATACTTCCAGGAATGAGGCACCCACAACTTCTTTGAGCAACCTGTCCCAGTGTCTCACCACCCTCGTAATAAGAAATTTCTTCCTTATGGGCAATTTAAACCTGTTTGAAATCACTGTTCCTGTCCTGTAGGTAAAAGTCTTAGCCCTTGGTAAAAAGTCTCTCTCTTGTCTTTCTTTTAATCTCTGTATAAGCACAGAAAGGCCACAACAAAGTCTCCATGGAGCCATTTCTTCTCCAGGCTGAAAAACTTTTAGATAAAACCCACTCCCTTATTGGTTTTTCCAAGAACAAAGCAATATAAAAATGAACATGAACCTACTGCTTGCTTGTCTGGACACCCTGCAAAGCATGTGGGGTCTTAAAATCAAACCACTGTTCATTACCTACGGACACCAAAATACCCAGTACCCCAGGGACTGGATTTCAATCCTCCCAAAACAATGGACTACCTACCATGTTACACCTGCAGCCATGCTCACATGTCCCATGGCCATTTACACAGTCATACAAAGAGAGTAGAGGATTAAGTCTGCCCACACTACTTCCTTCTTAAACTCTTAAACTCAGTATTTGTCTTTATTTTGAACTACTCTAACAAACTCTCCATGACAGACATGCCCAAGGGCTTGCCCAAAGTGGATATAAGCATATAGATACTTGGATCTTGGGATGAACTTAGTTTCTGTCTTATTCTGCATGGCAGGATATCACAGTATTTCTTATACAGGATCCAGTGAAAACTGAATGATGCCATAAGAACGAGCAACATTTTGCATAACTGGAGACTAATGCATTTGCTAGAATTCCAATCCTAATTCTAGTTACAATGCAATTTTTTGTTGGAACAAAGCAAAGTATTATCCAACATTTACTTTTCTTTCTTTAAAAAAGCAGTAATTTCACAACTTTACTAATACCAATAATAATTATTATTATTTTACAGGATATGGTGGGTAAAAAACATTAAGTCACACAAACTAGCCTTTCCTCTCTTGATGCCTCCACGTATTTTCAAATATTGCAATTTGCACACTCTTGAGTAAAAGATCCCCCTGGTTTGAATAGGAGAGCAGTTGGGCAATCTGTACAATGACTGCAAATGTTTGCAGGATTAAAAACTATGCCTACTTTGGAGGAAAAAAAAAAAAAAATCTTGTCTAGATATTGGAAATTTTCCCAAAAGCAGAAGGGACTTAGTGCAGGGACTCTAGTATTCAGCCATTGTTTAGGATCTCCAGCACCTGCATCTAAGATTTTGCCTACCTAGCCTTCTGTACT